>NW_027675540.1:0-10000 GCF_965601325.2 Salmo salar | reverse complement strand
CACACACACAAACAAACACCAGCAACACACACACACACACCGACAACACACACACACACACACCCACAACACACACACACACACCGACAACACACACACACACACACACTGACAACACACACACACACACACCGACAACACACACACACACACACCGACAACACACACACACACACAAACCGACAACACACACACACCGACAACACACACACACACACACACTCGGACAACACACACACACACACACACACCGACAACACACACACACACACACACACCGACAAAACACACACACCGACAACACAGACACACACACACACCGACAACACACACACACACACACCGACAACACACACACACACACTGACAACACACACAGACACCGACAACACACACACACACACACCGACAACACACACACACACACACCGACAACACACACACACACACACACCGACAACACACACACTCACACACACACACACCGACAACACACACACACACACAACACACACACACACCGACAACACACACACACACACACACCGACAACACACACACACAAACACACTGACAACACACACACACACACCGACAACACACACACACCGACAACACACACACACACACACACACACACACCGACAACACACACACACAAACCGACAACACACACACACACACCAGCAACACACACACACACACCGACAACACACACACACACACCGACAACACACACACACACACCGACAACACACACACACACACCGACAACACACACACACACACACACACCGACAACACACACACACACACACACTGACAACACACACACACACACACACACACCGACAACACACACACACACACCGACAACACACACACACACACACACCGACAACACACACACACCGACAACACACACACACACACACACACACACCGACAACACACACACACACCGACAACACACACACACACAACACACACAAACACAACGACAACACACACACACACACACCGACAACACACACACACACACCGACAACACACACACACACACACACCGACAACACACACACACACACACACACCCCGACAACACACACACACCGACAACACACACACACACAGACAACACACACACACACACCGACAACACACACACACACACCGACAACACATAAACACACACACACCGACAACACACACACACACACACTGACAACACACACACACACCGACAACACACACACACACACAGACCGACAACACACACACACACACCGACAACACACACACACACACCGACAACACACACACACACACACACACACACCGACAACAAACACACACACACACCGACAACACACACACACACACCGACAACACACACACACACACACCGACAACACACACACACACACACACACCGACAACACACACACACACACCGACAACACACACACACACACACCGACAACACACACATACACACACTGACAACACACACACACACACACCGACAACACACACACACACACTGACAACACACACACACACACACACAGACAACACACACACACACCGACAACACACACACACACACACCGACAACACACACACACACACACACACACACCGACTACACACACACACACCGACAACACACACACACACACCGACAACACACACACACACACACCGACAACACACACACACACCGACAACACACACACACACACACACACACACTGACAACACACACACACACACACACCGACAACACACACACACACACACCGACAACACACACACACTGACAACACAAACACACACAACACACACACACACACCGACAACACACACACACACACAACGACAACACACACACACAAACACAACGACAACACACACACACACACACACCGACAACACACACACACACACCGACAACACACACACACACACCAGCAACACACACACACACACACCGACAACACACACACACACACACCGACAACACACATACACACACCGACAACACACACACAACGACAACACACACACACACACACACACACACCGACAACACACACACACACACACTGACAAGACACACACACACACACACCGACAACACACACACACACACACACCGACAACACACACACACACACTGACAACACACACACACCGACAACACACACACACACACACACACACACCGACAACACACACACCGACAACACACACACACACAACACACACACACACACCGACAACACACACACACACACCGATAACACACACACACCGACAACACACACACACACAACACACACACACCGACAACACACACACACACCGACAACACACACACACACACACACACACCAACAACACACACACACCGACAACACACACACACACACACACACACACACACCCAGACTACACACACACACACCGACAACACACACACACACAACACACACAAACACAACGACAACACACACACACACACACCGACAACACACACACACACACCGACAACACACACACACACACACACCGACAACACACACACACACACACACACACCCCGACAACACACACACACCGACAACACACACACACACACAGACAACACACACACACACACACACCGACAACACACACACACACACCGACAACACATAAACACACACACACCGACAACACACACACACACACACTGACAACACACACACACACACACCGACAACACACACACACACACAGACCGACAACACACACACACACACCGACAACACACACACACACCGACAACACACACACACACAAACACACACACACACACACACACACCGACAACACACACACACACACACACACCGACAACACACACACAAACAAACACCAGCAACACACACACACACACAACACACACACACACACCGACAACACACACACACACACACACACCGACAACACACACACACAAACACACTGACAACACACACACTCACACACCGACAACAGACACACACACAACGACCACACACACACACACACCGACAACACACACACACACACACACCGACAACACACACACACACACACCGACAACACACACACACACACACACACCGACAACACACACACACAGACCGACAACACACACACACACACCAGCAACACACACACACACACACCGACAACACACACACACACACACCGACAACACACATACACACACCGACAACACACACACAACGACAACACACACACACACACACACACCGACAACACACACACACACACACTGACAAGACACACACACACACACACCGACAACACACACACACACACACACCGACAACACACACACACACACCGACAACACACACACACCGACAACACACACACACACACACACACACACCGACAACACACACACCGACAACACACACACACACAACACACACACACACACCGACAACACACACACACACACCGATAACACACACACACCGACAACACACACACACACAACACACACACACCGACAACACACACACACACCGACAACACACACACACACACACACCAACAACACACACACACCGACAACACACACACACACACACACACACACCCAGACTACACACACACACACCGACAACACACACACACACAACACACACAAACACAACGACAACACACACACACACACACCGACAACACACACACACACACCGACAACACACACACACACACACACACACCCCGACAACACACACACACCGACAACACACACACACACACAGACAACACACACACACACACACACCGACAACACACACACACACACCGACAACACATAAACACACACACACCGACAACACACACACACACACACTGACAACACACACACACACACACCGACAACACACACACACACACAGACCGACAACACACACACACACACCGACAACACACACACACACACCGACAACACACACACACACACACACACCGACAACACACACACACACACCGACAACACACACACACACACCGACAACACACACACACACACCGACAACACACACACACACAAACCGACAACACACACACACACACACACACACACACACACACACACACACACCGACAACACACACACACACACACCGACAACACACACACAAACAAACACCAGCAACACACACACACACACCGACAACACACACACACACGCACCGACAACACACACACACACACCGACAACACACACACACACACACACTGACAACACACACACACACCGGCAACACACACACACACACACCGACAACACACACACACACACAAACCGACAACACACACACACCGACAACACACACACACACACACACTCGGACAACACACACACACACACACCGACAACACACACACACACAAACACACACACCGACAACACACACACACACACACACACACACTGACAACACACACACACACACCGACAACACACACACACACCGACAACACACACACACACACACCGACAACACACACACACCGACAACACACACACACACACACACCGACAACACACACACACACCGACAACACACATACACACAACACACACACACACCGACAACACACACACACACACCGACAACACACACACACACACACCGACAAAACACACACACCGACAACACAGACACACACACACACCGACAACACACACACACCGACAACACACACACACACACTGACAACACACACACACACACACCGACAACACACACACACACACCGACAACACACACACACACACACCGACAACACACACACACACACACACCGACAACACACACACTCACACACACACACACCGACAACACACACACACACACAACACACACAAACACACCGACAACACACACACACACACACACCGACAACACACACACACAAACACACTGACAACACACACACTCACACACCGACAACAGACACACACACAACGACGACACACACACACACACACCGACAACACACACACACACACACCGACAACACACACACACACACACCGACAACACACACACACACACACACACCGACAACACACACACACACAACACACACACACACACCGACAACACACACACACACACACCGACAACACACACACACAAACACACCGACAACACACACACACACACACACACACCGACAACACACACACACCGACAACACACACACACACACACCGACAACACACACACACACACACACACACCGACAACACACACACACCGACAACACACACACACACACCAGCAACACACACACACACACACCGACAACACACACACACACACACACACACCGATAACACACAGACTCACACTGACAACACACACACACACACAAACCGACAACACACACACACACACACACCGACAACACACACACACACACACACCGACAACACACACACACAGACAACAGACACACACACACACACCGACAGCACACACACACACACACACCGACAACACACACACACACACACAACACACACACACACACCGACAACACACACACACACCGACAACACACACACACACACCGACAACACACACACACACAACGACCACACACACACACACACACCGACAACACACACACACACACCGACAACACACACACACACACAACACACACACACACACCGACAACACACACACACACACACACACACCGACAACAAACACACAAACACACCGACAACACACACAAACACACACCGACAACACACACACACACACACCGACAACACACACACACACACACACACCAGCAACACACACACACACACACCGACAACACCACACACACACACCGACAACACACACACACACACCGACAACACAGACACACACACACACCAACAACACACACACACACTGACAACACACACACACACTGACAACACACACACACACACACCGACAACACACACACACACACCGACAACACAAACACACACACACCGACAACACACACACACACCGACAACACACACACACACACACAACACACACACACACACCGACAACACACACACACACACACACCGACAACACACACACACACACACCGACAACACACACACACACACCGACAACACAGACACACACACACACCAACAACACACACACACACTGACAACACACACACACACTGACAACACACACACACACACACCGACAACACACACACACACACACACCGACAACACACACACACACACACCGACAACACACACACACACCGACAACACACACACAAACAAACACCAGCAACACACACACACACACCGACAACACACACACACACACACACACACCGACAACACACACACACACACCGACAACACACACACACACACCAGCAACACACACACACACACACCGACAACACACACACACACACACACAAACAACACACACACACACCGACAACACACACACACACACACACACACACCGACAACACACACACACACACACCGACAACACACACACACACACCGGCAACACACACACACACACACACCGACAACACACACACACACACACACCGACAACACACACACACACACACACACACACTGACAACACACACACACACACACACCGACAACACACACACACACACACCGACAACACACACACACACCGACAACACACACACACACACAACACACACACACACACCGACAACACACACACACACACAACGACAACACACACACACACACACACCGACAACACACACACACACACACACACACACACACACCGACAACACACACACACACACAACAACAACACACACACACAAACACACCGACAACACACACACACACACCGACAACACACACACACACACCGACAACACACACACACACACACACAACACACACACACACACAACACACACACACCGACAACACACACACACACCGACAACACACACACACACACACACCGACAACACACACACACACACCGACAACACACACACACACACACACCGACTACACACACACACACCGACAACACACACACACACACCGACAACACACACACACACACACCGACAACACACACACACACACACCGACAACACACACACACACACACACCGACAACACACACACACACACACCAGCAACAAACACACACACACACACCGACAACACACACACGCACACCGACTACACACACACACACACCGGCAACACACACACACACACCGACAACACACACACACACACACACACACCGACAACACACACACACACACACACACACTGACAACACACACACACACACCGACAACACACACACACACACACACACCGACAACACACACACACACTGACAACACACACACACACAACACACACACACACACCGACAACACACACACACACACACAACGACAACACACACACACAAACACACCGACAACACACACACACACACCGACAACACACACACACACACCGACAACACACACACACACACACCGACAACACACACACACACACACACACACACACCGACAACACACACACACACCGACAACACACACACAAACAAACACCAGCAACACACACACACACACCGACAACACACACACACACACCGACAACACACACACACACACACCGACAACACACACACACACACACACACACCGACAACACACACACACACACACACTGACAACACACACACACCGACAACACACACACACACACACCGACAACACACACACACACACACACACCGACAACACACACACACCGACAACACACACACACACACACCGACAACACACACACACACACACACACCGACAACACACACACACACACCGACAACACACACACACACACCAGCAACACACACACACACACCGACAACACACACACACACACACACCAACAACACACACACACACCGACAACACACACACACACACACACACACCGACAACACACACACACACACACCGACAACACACACACACACACCGGCAACACATACACACACACACACCGACAACACACACACACACACACACCGACAACACACACACACACACACACACCGACTACACACACACACACCGACAACACACACACACACACCGACAACACACACACACACACACCGACAACACACACACACACACACCGACAACACACACACACACACACCGACAACACACACACACACACACCGGCAACAAACACACACACACACACGACACACACACACACATGCACACCGACTACACACACACACACACCGGCAACACACACACACACACCGACAACACACACACACACACACACACACCGACAACACACACACACACACACACACACACTGACAACACACACCACACCGACAACACACACACACACACACCGACAACACACACACACACTGACAACACACACACACACAACACACACACACACACCGACAACACACACACACACACAACGACAACACACACACACAAACACACCGACAACACACACACACACACCGACAACACACACACACACCGACAACACACACACACACACACCGACAACACACACACACACACACACACCGACAACACACACACACACCGACAACACACACACAAACAAACACCAGCAACACACACACACACACACCGACAACACACACACACACACCGACAACACACACACACACCGACAACACACACACACACACACACCGACAACACACACACACACACACACTGACAACACACACACACCGACAACACACACACACACACACCGACAACACACACACACACACACACACCGACAACACACACACACCGACAACACACACACACACACCGACAACACACACACACACACACACACACACCGACAACACACACACACACACACCGACAACACACACACAAACAAACACCAGCAACACACACACACACACCGACAACACACACACACACACCGACAACACACACACACACACCGACAACACACACACACACACCGACAACACACACACACACACACTGACAACACACACACACACCGACAACACACACACACACACACCGACAACACACACACACATACACAACGACAACACACACACACCGACAACACACACACTAACACACACTCGGACAACACACACACACACACACACACCGACAACACACACACACACACACACACACCGACAACACACACACACACACACACACACACACACACACACACACACACACACACACACTGACAACACACACACACACACACACACCGACAACACACACACACACAACACAAACACACACACCGACAACACACACACACATACACCGCACAACACACACACACACACACACACACACACGACAAACACACACACACACCAACAACACACACACACACACACCGACAACACACACACACACACCGACAACACATAAACACACACACACCGAAAACACACACACACACACACTGACAACACACACAAACACACACCTACAACACACACACACACACACACCGACAACACACACACACACACCGACAACACACACACACACACCGACAACACACACACACACACACACACACACACCGACAACAAACACACACACACACCGACAACACACACACACACACCCGACAACACACACACACACAAACCGACAACACACACACACACACCGACAACACACACACACACACACACACACACACACCGATCATACACACACACACACCGACAACACACACACACACACACCGACAACACACACACACACACACCGACAACACACACACACACACACCGACAACACACACACACACACACACCGA
>NW_027675539.1:65000-84951 GCF_965601325.2 Salmo salar | reverse complement strand
GTGTCTGTGTGTGTGTTGTCGGTGTGTGTGTGTGTGTGTTGTCGGTGGGTGTGTGTGTGTGTTGTCGGTGTGTGTGTGTGTGTTGTCGGTGTGTGTGTGTGTGTGTGTTGTCGGTGTGTGTGTGTGTTGTCGTGTGTGTGTGTGTGTGTGTGTTGTCGGTGTCTGTGTGTGTGTTGTCGGTGTGTGTGTGTGTGTTGTCGATGTGTGTGTGTGTGTGTTGTCGGTTTGTGTGTGTGTGTGTGTGTTGTCGGTGTGTGTGTGTGTGTTGTCGGTGTGTGTGTGTGTTGTCGGTGTGTGTGTGTGTGTTGTGTGTGTGTGTCGGTGTGTGTGTGTGTTGTCGGTGTGTGTGTGTGTGTGTGTGTGTTGTCGGTGTGTGTGTGTGTGTGTTGTCAGTGTGTGTGTGTGTGTGTGTTGTCGGTGTGTGTGTGTTTATGTGTTGTCAGTGTGTGTGTGTGTGTGTGTTGTCGGTGTGTGTGTGTGTGTTGTCGGTGTGTGTGTGTTGTCGGTGTGTGTGTGTGTGTTGTCGGTGTGTGTGTGTGTTGTCGGTTTGTGTGTGTGTGTGTGTGTTGTCGGTGTGTGTGTGTGTGTTGTCGGTGTGTGTGTGTGTTGTCGGTGTGTGTGTGTGTGTTGTGTGTGTGTGTCGGTGTGTGTGTGTTGTCGGTGTGTGTGTGTGTGTTGTCGGTGTGTGTGTGTGTGTTGTCAGTGTGTGTGTGTGTGTGTTGTCGGTGTGTGTGTGTGTGTGTGTGTGTGTGTGTGTGTGTGTGTGTTGTCGGTGTGTGTGTGTGTGTGTTGTCGGTGTGTGTGTGTGTGTTGTCGGTGTGTGTGTGTGTGTTGTCGGTGTGTATGTGTGTGTGTTGTCAGTGTGTGTGTGTGTGTGTGTTGTCGGTGTGTGTGTGTGTGTTGTCGGTGTGTGTGTGTGTGTTGTCGGTGTGTATGTGTGTGTGTTGTCAGTGTGTGTGTGTGTGTGTGTTGTCGGTGTGTGTGTGTGTGTGTTTTCGGTGTGTTTGTGTGTGTGTTGTCGGTGTGTGTGTGTGTGTGTTGTCGGTGTGTGTGTGTGTGTTGTGTGTGTGTGTGTTGTCGGTGTGTGTGTGTGTGTTGTCGATGTGTGTGTGTGTGTGTTGTCGGTGTGTGTGTGTGTGTGTTGTGTGTGTGTGTGTTGTCGGTGTGTGTGTGTGTGTTGTTGGTGTGTGTGTGTGTGTGTTGTGTGTGTGTGTGTTGTCGGTGTGTGTGTGTGTGTGTTGTCGGTGTGTGTGTGTGTGTGTTGTCGGTGTGTGTGTGTGTGTTGTCGGTGTGTGTGTGTGTGTGTGTTGTCGGTGTGTGTGTGTGTTGTCGGTGTGTGTGTGTGTGTGTGTGTTGTCGGTGTCTGTGTGTGTGTTGTCGGTGTGTGTGTGTGTGTTGTCGATGTGTGTGTGTGTGTGTTGTCGGTGTGTGTGTGTGTGCGTTGTGTGTGTGTGTGTTGTCGGTGTGTGTGTGTGTGTTGTTGGTGTGTGTGTGTGTGTGTTGTGTGTGTGTGTGTTGTCGGTGTGTGTGTGTGTGTTGTTGTCGGTGTGTGTGTGTTGTCGGTTTGTGTGTGTGTGTGTGTGTCGTCGGTGTGTGTGTGTGTGTTGTCGGTGTGTGTGTGTGTTGTCGGTGTGTGTGTGTGTGTTGTGTGTGTGTGTCGGTGTGTGTGTGTTGTCGGTGTGTGTGTGTGTGTGTGTGTGTTGTCGGTGTGTGTGTGTGTGTGTTGTCAGTGTGTGTGTGTGTGTGTGTTGTCGGTGTGTGTGTTTATGTGTTGTCAGTGTGTGTGTGTGTGTTGTCGGTGTGTGTGTGTGTGTTGTCGGTGTGTGTGTGTTGTCGGTGTGTGTGTGTGTGTTGTCAGTGTGTGTGTGTGTGTGTGTTGTCGTTGTGTGTGTGTGTGTTGTCGGTGTGTGTGTGTGTGTTGTCGGTGTGTATGTGTGTGTGTTGTCAGTGTGTGTGTGTGTGTGTGTTGTCGGTGTGTGTATGTGTGTGTTTTCGGTGTGTTTGTGTGTGTGTTGTCAGTGTGTGTGTGTGTTGTGTGTGTGTGTGTGTGTGTTGTCGGTGTGTGTGTGTGTGTTGTCGGTGTGTGTGTGTGTGTGTGTTGTCGGTGTGTGTGTGTGTGTTGTGTGTGTGTGTCGGTGTGTGTGTGTGTGTGTGTTGTCGGTGTGTGTGTGTGTTGTCGGTGTGTGTGTGTGTGTGTTGTCGGTGTCTGTGTGTGTGTTGTCGGTGTGTGTGTGTGTTGTCGGTGTGTGTGTGTGTGTGTTGTCGGTGTGTGTGTGTGTGTGTGTTGTCGGTGTGTGTGTGTGTGTGTGTGTTGTCGGTGTGTGTGTGTGTGTGTTGTGTGTGTGTGTGTGTGTTGTCGGTGTGTGTGTGTGTGTGTTGTCAGTGTGTGTGTGTGTGTGTTGTCGGTGTGTGTGTGTGTGTTGTCGATGTGTGTGTGTGTGTGTTGTCGGTGTGTGTGTGTGTTGTCGGTGTGTGTGTGTGTGTGTGTGTTGCCGGTGTGTGTGTGTTGTCGGTGTGTGTGTGTGTGTTGTCGGTGTGTATGTGTGTGTGTTGTCAGTGTGTGTGTGTGTGTGTGTGTTGTCGGTGTGTGTGTGTGTGTGTTTTCGGTGTGTGTGTGTGTGTGTTGTCGGTGTGTGTGTGTGTGTGTGTGTGTGTGTGTGTGTGTGTGTGTGTGTGTGTGTGTGTGTGTGTGTGTTGTCGGTGTGTGTGTGTGTGTTGTCGGTGTGTGTGTGTGTGTGTTGTCGGTGTGTGTGTGTGTGTTGTGTGTGTGTGTCGGTGTGTGTGTGTTGTCGGTGTGTGTGTGTGTGTGTTGTCGGTGTGTGTGTTGTGTGTGTGTGTCGGTGTGTGTGTGTTGTCGGTGTGTGTGTGTGTGTGTTGTCGGTGTGTGTGTGTGTGTGTGTTGTCAGTGTGTGTGTGTGTGTGTTGTCGGTGTGTGTGTGTGTGTGTTGTCAGTGTGTGTGTGTGTGTGTGTTGTCGTTGTGTGTGTGTGTGTGTTGTCGGTGTGTGTGTGTGTGTTGTCGGTGTGTGTGTGTGTGTGTGTGTGTTGTCGGTGTTTGTGTGTGTGTGTTGTCGGTGTGTGTGTGTGTGTGTTGTCGGTGTGTGTGTGTGTGTGTGTGTGTGTTGTCGGTGTGTGTGTGTGTGTGTTGTCGGTGTGTGTGTGTGTGTGTGTGTGTGTGTGTGTGTGTGTTGTCGGTGTGTGTGTGTGTGTTGTCGGTGTGTGTGTGTGTGTGTGTTGTCAGTGTGTGTGTGTGTGTGTTGTCGGTGTGTGTGTGTGTGTGTTGTCAGTGTGTGTGTGTGTGTGTGTTGTCGTTGTGTGTGTGTGTGTGTTGTCGGTGTGTGTGTGTGTGTTGTCGGTGTGTGTGTGTGTGTGTGTGTGTGTGTTGTCGGTGTTTGTGTGTGTGTGTTGTCGGTGTGTGTGTGTGTGTGTTGTCGGTGTGTGTGTGTGTGTGTGTGTGTGTTGTCGGTGTGTGTGTGTGTGTGTTGTCGGTGTGTGTGTGTGTGTGTGTGTGTGTGTGTGTGTGTGTGTGTTGTCGGTGTGTGTGTGTGTGTTGTCGGTGTGTGTGTGTGTGTGTGTTGTCGGTGTTTGTGTGTGTGTGTTGTCGGTGTGTGTGTGTGTGTTGTCGGTGTGTGTGTGTGTGTTGTCGGTGTGTATGTGTGTGTGTTGTCAGTGTGTGTGTGTGTGTGTGTTGTCGGTGTGTGTGTGTTTATGTGTTGTCAGTGTGTGTGTGTGTGTTGTCGGTGTGTGTGTGTGTGTTGTCGGTGTGTGTGTGTTGTCGGTGTGTGTGTGTGTGTTGTCGGTGTGTGTGTGTGTGTTGTCGGTGTGTATGTGTGTGTGTTGTCAGTGTGTGTGTGTGTGTGTGTTGTCGGTGTGTGTATGTGTGTGTTTTCGGTGTGTTTGTGTGTGTGTTGTCAGTGTGTGTGTGTGTGTGTGTGTGTGTGTGTGTGTTGTCGGTGTGTGTGTGTGTGTTGTCGGTGTGTGTGTGTGTGTGTGTTGTCGGTGTGTGTGTGTGTGTTGTGTGTGTGTGTCGGTGTGTGTGTGTGTGTGTGTTGTCGGTGTGTGTGTGTGTTGTCGGTGTGTGTGTGTGTGTGTTGTCGGTGTCTGTGTGTGTGTTGTCGGTGTGTGTGTGTGTTGTCGGTGTGTGTGTGTGTGTGTTGTCGGTGTGTGTGTGTGTGTGTGTTGTCGGTGTGTGTGTGTGTGTGTGTTGTCGGTGTGTGTGTGTGTGTGTTGTGTGTGTGTGTGTGTGTTGTCGGTGTGTGTGTGTGTGTGTTGTCAGTGTGTGTGTGTGTGTGTTGTCGGTGTGTGTGTGTGTGTTGTCGATGTGTGTGTGTGTGTGTTGTCGGTGTGTGTGTGTGTTGTCGGTGTGTGTGTGTGTGTGTGTGTTGCCGGTGTGTGTGTGTTGTCGGTGTGTGTGTGTGTGTTGTCGGTGTGTATGTGTGTGTGTTGTCAGTGTGTGTGTGTGTGTGTGTGTTGTCAGTGTGTGTGTGTGTGTGTTTTCGGTGTGTGTGTGTGTGTGTTGTCGGTGTGTGTGTGTGTGTGTGTGTGTGTGTGTGTGTGTGTGTGTTGTCGGTGTGTGTGTGTGTGTTGTCGGTGTGTGTGTGTGTGTGTTGTCGGTGTGTGTGTGTGTGTGTTGTGTGTGTGTGTGTTGTCGGTGTGTGTGTGTGTGTTGTTGGTGTGTGTGTGTGTGTGTTGTGTGTGTGTGTGTTGTCGGTGTGTGTGTGTGTGTGTTGTCGGTGTGTGTGTGTGTGTGTTGTCGGTGTGTGTGTGTGTGTGTTGTCGGTGTGTGTGTGTGTGTGTGTTGTCGGTGTGTGTGTGTGTTGTCGGTGTGTGTGTGTGTGTGTGTTGTCGGTGTCTGTGTGTGTGTTGTCGGTGTGTGTGTGTGTGTTGTCGATGTGTGTGTGTGTGTGTTGTCGGTGTGTGTGTGTGTGCGTTGTGTGTGTGTGTGTTGTCTTTGTGTGTGTGTGTGTTGTGTGTGTGTGTGTGTGTGTGTTGTGTGTGTGTGTGTTGTCGGTGTGTGTGTGTGTGTGTTGTCGGTGTGTGTGTGTGTGTGTTGTCGGTTTGTGTGTGTGTGTGTGTGTTGTCGGTGTGTGTGTGTGTGTTGTCGGTGTGTGTGTGTGTTGTCGGTGTGTGTGTGTGTGTTGTGTGTGTGTGTCGGTGTGTGTGTGTGTTGTCGGTGTGTGTGTGTGTGTGTGTGTGTTGTCGGTGTGTGTGTGTGTGTGTTGTCAGTGTGTGTGTGTGTGTGTGTGTTGTCGGTGTGTGTGTGTTTATGTGTTGTCAGTGTGTGTGTGTGTGTGTGTTGTCGGTGTGTGTGTGTGTGTTGTCGGTGTGTGTGTGTTGTCGGTGTGTGTGTGTGTGTTGTCGGTGTGTGTGTGTGTTGTCGGTTTGTGTGTGTGTGTGTGTGTTGTCGGTGTGTGTGTGTGTGTTGTCGGTGTGTGTGTGTGTTGTCGGTGTGTGTGTGTGTGTTGTGTGTGTGTGTCGGTGTGTGTGTGTTGTCGGTGTGTGTGTGTGTGTTGTCGGTGTGTGTGTGTGTGTTGTCAGTGTGTGTGTGTGTGTGTTGTCGGTGTGTGTGTGTGTGTGTGTGTGTGTGTGTGTGTGTGTTGTCGGTGTGTGTGTGTGTGTGTTGTCGGTGTGTGTGTGTGTGTTGTCGGTGTGTGTGTGTGTGTTGTCGGTGTGTATGTGTGTGTGTTGTCAGTGTGTGTGTGTGTGTGTGTTGTCGGTGTGTGTGTGTGTGTTGTCGGTGTGTGTGTGTGTGTTGTCGGTGTGTATGTGTGTGTGTTGTCAGTGTGTGTGTGTGTGTGTGTTGTCGGTGTGTGTGTGTGTGTGTTTTCGGTGTGTTTGTGTGTGTGTTGTCGGTGTGTGTGTGTGTGTGTTGTCGGTGTGTGTGTGTGTGTTGTGTGTGTGTGTGTTGTCGGTGTGTGTGTGTGTGTTGTCGATGTGTGTGTGTGTGTGTTGTCGGTGTGTGTGTGTGTGTGTTGTGTGTGTGTGTGTTGTCGGTGTGTGTGTGTGTGTTGTTGGTGTGTGTGTGTGTGTGTTGTGTGTGTGTGTGTTGTCGGTGTGTGTGTGTGTGTGTTGTCGGTGTGTGTGTGTGTGTGTTGTCGGTGTGTGTGTGTGTGTTGTCGGTGTGTGTGTGTGTGTGTGTTGTCGGTGTGTGTGTGTGTTGTCGGTGTGTGTGTGTGTGTGTGTGTTGTCGGTGTCTGTGTGTGTGTTGTCGGTGTGTGTGTGTGTGTTGTCGATGTGTGTGTGTGTGTGTTGTCGGTGTGTGTGTGTGTGCGTTGTGTGTGTGTGTGTTGTCGGTGTGTGTGTGTGTGTTGTTGGTGTGTGTGTGTGTGTGTTGTGTGTGTGTGTGTTGTCGGTGTGTGTGTGTGTGTGTGTTGTCGGTGTGTGTGTGTTGTCGGTTTGTGTGTGTGTGTGTGTGTCGTCGGTGTGTGTGTGTGTGTTGTCGGTGTGTGTGTGTGTTGTCGGTGTGTGTGTGTGTGTTGTGTGTGTGTGTCGGTGTGTGTGTGTTGTCGGTGTGTGTGTGTGTGTGTGTGTGTTGTCGGTGTGTGTGTGTGTGTGTTGTCAGTGTGTGTGTGTGTGTGTGTTGTCGGTGTGTGTGTTTATGTGTTGTCAGTGTGTGTGTGTGTGTTGTCGGTGTGTGTGTGTGTGTTGTCGGTGTGTGTGTGTTGTCGGTGTGTGTGTGTGTGTTGTCGGTGTGTGTGTGTGTTGTCGGTTGTGTGTGTGTGTGTGTGTGTTGTCGGTGTGTGTGTGTGTGTTGTCGGTGTGTGTGTGTGTTGTCGGTGTGTGTGTGTGTGTTGTGTGTGTGTGTCGGTGTGTGTGTGTTGTCGGTGTGTGTGTCTGTGTTGTCGGTGTGTGTGTGTGTGTTGTCAGTGTGTGTGTGTGTGTGTTGTCGGTGTGTGTGTGTGTGTGTGTGTGTGTGTGTGTGTGTTGTCGGTGTGTGTGTGTGTGTGTTGTCGGTGTGTGTGTGTGTGTTGTCGGTGTGTGTGTGTGTGTTGTCGGTGTGTATGTGTGTGTGTTGTCAGTGTGTGTGTGTGTGTGTTGTCGTTGTGTGTGTGTGTGTTGTCGGTGTGTGTGTGTGTGTTGTCGGTGTGTATGTGTGTGTGTTGTCAGTGTGTGTGTGTGTGTGTGTTGTCGGTGTGTGTATGTGTGTGTTTTCGGTGTGTTTGTGTGTGTGTTGTCAGTGTGTGTGTGTGTGTGTGTGTGTGTGTGTGTGTTGTCGGTGTGTGTGTGTGTGTTGTCGGTGTGTGTGTGTGTGTGTGTTGTCGGTGTGTGTGTGTGTGTTGTGTGTGTGTGTCGGTGTGTGTGTGTGTGTGTGTGTCGGTGTGTGTGTGTGTTGTCGGTGTGTGTGTGTGTGTGTTGTCGGTGTCTGTGTGTGTGTTGTCGGTGTGTGTGTGTGTTGTCGGTGTGTGTGTGTGTGTGTTGTCGGTGTGTGTGTGTGTGTGTGTTGTCGGTGTGTGTGTGTGTGTGTGTGTTGTCGGTGTGTGTGTGTGTGTGTTGTGTGTGTGTGTGTGTGTTGTCGGTGTGTGTGTGTGTGTGTTGTCAGTGTGTGTGTGTGTGTGTTGTCGGTGTGTGTGTGTGTGTTGTCGATGTGTGTGTGTGTGTGTTGTCGGTGTGTGTGTGTGTTGTCGGTGTGTGTGTGTGTGTGTGTGTTGCCGGTGTGTGTGTGTTGTCGGTGTGTGTGTGTGTGTTGTCGGTGTGTATGTGTGTGTGTTGTCAGTGTGTGTGTGTGTGTGTGTGTTGTCGGTGTGTGTGTGTGTGTGTTTTCGGTGTGTGTGTGTGTGTGTTGTCGGTGTGTGTGTGTGTGTGTGTGTGTGTGTGTGTGTGTGTGTGTTGTCGGTGTGTGTGTGTGTGTTGTCGGTGTGTGTGTGTGTGTGTTGTCGGTGTGTGTGTGTGTGTTGTGTGTGTGTGTCGGTGTGTGTGTGTTGTCGGTGTGTGTGTGTGTGTGTTGTCGGTGTGTGTGTTGTGTGTGTGTGTCGGTGTGTGTGTGTTGTCGGTGTGTGTGTGTGTGTGTTGTCGGTGTGTGTGTGTGTGTGTGTTGTCAGTGTGTGTGTGTGTGTGTTGTCGGTGTGTGTGTGTGTGTGTTGTCAGTGTGTGTGTGTGTGTGTGTTGTCGTTGTGTGTGTGTGTGTGTTGTCGGTGTGTGTGTGTGTGTTGTCGGTGTGTGTGTGTGTGTGTGTGTGTGTGTTGTCGGTGTTTGTGTGTGTGTGTTGTCGGTGTGTGTGTGTGTGTGTGTCGTGTGTGTCGGTGTGTGTGTGTGTGTGTTGTCGGTGTGTGTGTGTGTGTGTGTGTGTGTGTGTGTGTGTGTGTGTGTTGTCGGTGTGTGTGTGTGTGTTGTCGGTGTGTGTGTGTGTGTGTGTTGTCAGTGTGTGTGTGTGTGTGTTGTCGGTGTGTGTGTGTGTGTGTTGTCAGTGTGTGTGTGTGTGTGTGTTGTCGTTGTGTGTGTGTGTGTGTTGTCGGTGTGTGTGTGTGTGTTGTCGGTGTGTGTGTGTGTGTGTGTGTGTGTGTTGTCGGTGTTTGTGTGTGTGTGTTGTCGGTGTGTGTGTGTGTGTGTTGTCGGTGTGTGTGTGTGTGTGTGTGTGTGTTGTCGGTGTGTGTGTGTGTGTTGTCGGTGTGTGTGTGTTGTCGGTGTGTGTGTGTGTGTTGTCGGTGTGTGTGTGTGTGTGTTGTCGGTTTGTGTGTGTGTGTGTGTGTTGTCGGTGTGTGTGTGTGTGTTGTCGGTGTGTGTGTGTGTTGTCGGTGTGTGTGTGTGTGTTGTGTGTGTGTGTCGGTGTGTGTGTGTTGTCGGTGTGTGTGTGTGTGTGTGTTGTCGGTGTGTGTGTGTGTGTTGTCGGTGTGTGTGTGTTGTCGGTGTGTGTGTGTGTGTGTGTGTGTGTGTGTGTGTCGGTGTGTGTGTGTGTGTGTTGTCGGTGTGTGTGTGTGTGTTGTCGGTGTGTGTGTGTGTGTTGTCGGTGTGTATGTGTGTGTGTTGTCAGTGTGTGTGTGTGTGTGTGTTGTCGGTGTGTGTGTGTGTGTTGTCGGTGTGTGTGTGTGTTGTCGGTGTGTGTGTGTGTGTGTTGTCAGTGTGTGTGTGTGTGTGTGTTGTCGGTGTGTGTGTGTTTGTGTGTTGTCGGTGTGTGTGTGTGTGTGTTGTCGGTGTGTGTGTGTGTGTTGTCGGTGTGTGTGTGTGTTGTCGGTGTGTGTGTGTGTGTTGTCGGTGTGTGTGTGTGTGTGTTGTCGGTGTGTGTGTGTGTGTGTGTTGTCGGTGTGTGTGTGTGTGTTGTCGGTGTGTGTGTGTGTTGTCGGTGTGTGTGTGTGTGTGTGTTGTCGGTTGTGTGTGTGTGTGTGTGTTGTCGGTGTGTGTGTGTGTGTTGTCGGTGTGTGTGTGTGTTGTCGGTGTGTGTGTGTGTGTGTTGTGTGTGTGTGTTGTCGGTGTGTGTGTGTGTGTGTGTGTTGTCGGTGTGTGTGTGTTGTCGGTGTGTGTGTGTGTGTTGTCGGTGTGTGTGTGTGTTGTCGGTGTGTGTGTGTGTGTGTGTTGTCGGTGTGTGTGTGTGTGTTGTGTGTGTGTGTGTTGTCGGTGTGTGTGTGTGTGTTGTCGATGTGTGTGTGTGTGTGTTGTCGGTGTGTGTGTGTGTGTGTTGTGTGTGTGTGTGTTGTCGGTGTGTGTGTGTGTGTTGTTGGTGTGTGTGTGTGTGTGTTGTGTGTGTGTGTGTTGTCGGTGTGTGTGTGTGTGTGTTGTCGGTGTGTGTGTGTGTGTGTTGTCGGTGTGTGTGTGTGTGTGTTGTCGGTGTGTGTGTGTGTGTGTGTTGTCGGTGTGTGTGTGTGTTGTCGGTGTGTGTGTGTGTGTGTGTTGTCGGTGTCTGTGTGTGTGTTGTCGGTGTGTGTGTGTGTGTTGTCGATGTGTGTGTGTGTGTGTTGTCGGTGTGTGTGTGTGTGCGTTGTGTGTGTGTGTGTTGTCGGTGTGTGTGTGTGTGTTGTTGGTGTGTGTGTGTGTGTGTTGTGTGTGTGTGTGTTGTCGGTGTGTGTGTGTGTGTGTTGTCGGTGTGTGTGTGTGTGTGTTGTCGGTTTGTGTGTGTGTGTGTGTGTTGTCGGTGTGTGTGTGTGTGTTGTCGGTGTGTGTGTGTGTTGTCGGTGTGTGTGTGTGTGTTGTGTGTGTGTGTCGGTGTGTGTGTGTTGTCGGTGTGTGTGTGTGTGTGTGTGTGTTGTCGGTGTGTGTGTGTGTGTGTTGTCAGTGTGTGTGTGTGTGTGTGTGTTGTCGGTGTGTGTGTGTTTATGTGTTGTCAGTGTGTGTGTGTGTGTGTTGTCGGTGTGTGTGTGTGTGTTGTCGGTGTGTGTGTGTTGTCGGTGTGTGTGTGTGTGTTGTCGGTGTGTGTGTGTGTTGTCGGTTTGTGTGTGTGTGTGTGTGTTGTCGGTGTGTGTGTGTGTGTTGTCGGTGTGTGTGTGTGTTGTCGGTGTGTGTGTGTGTGTTGTGTGTGTGTGTCGGTGTGTGTGTGTTGTCGGTGTGTGTGTGTGTGTTGTCGGTGTGTGTGTGTGTGTTGTCAGTGTGTGTGTGTGTGTGTTGTCGGTGTGTGTGTGTGTGTGTGTGTGTGTGTGTGTGTGTGTTGTCGGTGTGTGTGTGTGTGTGTTGTCGGTGTGTGTGTGTGTGTTGTCGGTGTGTGTGTGTGTGTTGTCGGTGTGTATGTGTGTGTGTTGTCAGTGTGTGTGTGTGTGTGTGTTGTCGGTGTGTGTGTGTGTGTTGTCGGTGTGTGTGTGTGTGTTGTCGGTGTGTATGTGTGTGTGTTGTCAGTGTGTGTGTGTGTGTGTGTTGTCGGTGTGTGTGTGTGTGTTTTCGGTGTGTTTGTGTGTGTGTTGTCGGTGTGTGTGTGTGTGTGTTGTCGGTGTGTGTGTGTGTGTTGTGTGTGTGTGTGTTGTCGGTGTGTGTGTGTGTGTTGTCGATGTGTGTGTGTGTGTGTTGTCGGTGTGTGTGTGTGTGTGTTGTGTGTGTGTGTGTTGTCGGTGTGTGTGTGTGTGTTGTTGGTGTGTGTGTGTGTGTGTTGTGTGTGTGTGTGTTGTCGGTGTGTGTGTGTGTGTGTTGTCGGTGTGTGTGTGTGTGTGTTGTCGGTGTGTGTGTGTGTGTGTTGTCGGTGTGTGTGTGTGTGTGTGTTGTCGGTGTGTGTGTGTGTTGTCGGTGTGTGTGTGTGTGTGTGTGTTGTCGGTGTCTGTGTGTGTGTTGTCGGTGTGTGTGTGTGTGTTGTCGATGTGTGTGTGTGTGTGTTGTCGGTGTGTGTGTGTGTGCGTTGTGTGTGTGTGTGTTGTCGGTGTGTGTGTGTGTGTTGTTGGTGTGTGTGTGTGTGTGTTGTGTGTGTGTGTGTTGTCGGTGTGTGTGTGTGTGTGTTGTCGGTGTGTGTGTGTTGTCGGTTTGTGTGTGTGTGTGTGTGTCGTCGGTGTGTGTGTGTGTGTTGTCGGTGTGTGTGTGTGTTGTCGGTGTGTGTGTGTGTGTTGTGTGTGTGTGTCGGTGTGTGTGTGTTGTCGGTGTGTGTGTGTGTGTGTGTGTGTTGTCGGTGTGTGTGTGTGTGTGTTGTCAGTGTGTGTGTGTGTGTGTGTTGTCGGTGTGTGTGTGTTTATGTGTTGTCAGTGTGTGTGTGTGTGTTGTCGGTGTGTGTGTGTGTGTTGTCGGTGTGTGTGTGTTGTCGGTGTGTGTGTGTGTGTTGTCGGTGTGTGTGTGTGTTGTCGGTTTGTGTGTGTGTGTGTGTGTTGTCGGTGTGTGTGTGTGTGTTGTCGGTGTGTGTGTGTGTTGTCGGTGTGTGTGTGTGTGTTGTGTGTGTGTGTCGGTGTGTGTGTGTTGTCGGTGTGTGTGTCTGTGTTGTCGGTGTGTGTGTGTGTGTTGTCAGTGTGTGTGTGTGTGTGTTGTCGGTGTGTGTGTGTGTGTGTGTGTGTGTGTGTGTGTGTTGTCGGTGTGTGTGTGTGTGTGTTGTCGGTGTGTGTGTGTGTGTTGTCGGTGTGTGTGTGTGTGTTGTCGGTGTGTATGTTTGTGTGTTGTCAGGTGTGTGTGTGTGTGTGTTGTCGGTGTGTGTGTGTGTGTTGTCGGTGTGTGTGTGTGTGTTGTCGGTGTGTATGTGTGTGTGTTGTCAGTGTGTGTGTGTGTGTGTGTTGTCGGTGTGTGTGTGTGTTTTCGGTGTGTTTGTGTGTGTGTTGTCAGTGTGTGTGTGTGTGTGTGTGTGTGTGTGTGTGTGTTGTCGGTGTGTGTGTGTGTGTTGTCGGTGTGTGTGTGTGTGTGTGTTGTCGGTGTGTGTGTGTGTGTTGTGTGTGTGTGTCGGTGTGTGTGTGTTGTCGGTGTGTGTGTGTGTGTGTGTTGTCGGTGTGTGTGTGTGTTGTCGGTGTGTGTGTGTGTGTGTTGTCGGTGTCTGTGTGTGTGTTGTCGGTGTGTGTGTGTGTTGTCGGTGTGTGTGTGTGTGTGTTGTCGGTGTGTGTGTGTGTTGTCGGTGTGTGTGTGTGTGTTGTCGGTGTGTGTGTGTGTGTGTTGTCGGTGTGTGTGTGTTGTCGGTGTGTGTGTGTGTGTGTTGTCGGTGTGTGTGTGTGTGTGTTGTCAGTGTGTGTGTGTGTGTGTTGTCGGTGTGTGTGTGTGTGTTGTCGGTGTGTGTGTGTGTTGTCGGTGTGTGTGTGTGTGTGTTGTCGGTGTGTGTGTGTGTGTGTTGCCGTGTGTGTGTGTGTGTTGTCGGTGTGTGTGTGTGTGTTGTCGGTGTGTATGTGTGTGTGTTGTCAGTGTGTGTGTGTGTGTGTGTTGTCGGTGTGTGTGTGTGTGTGTTGTCGGTGTGTGTGTGTGTGTGTTGTCGGTGTGTGTGTGTGTGTGTGTGTGTGTGTGTGTGTGTGTGTTGTCGGTGTGTGTGTGTGTGTTGTCGGTGTGTGTGTGTGTGTGTTGTCGGTGTGTGTGTGTGTGTGTGTGTGTGTGTCGGTGTGTGTGTGTTGTCGGTGTGTGTGTGTGTGTGTTGTCGGTGTGTGTGTGTGTGTGTGTGTGTGTTGTCGGTGTGTGTGTGTGTGTTGTCGGTGTGTGTGTGTGTGTTGTCGGTGTGTGTGTGTGTGTTGTCGGTGTGTGTGTGTGTTGTCGGTGTGTGTGTGTGTGTGTTGTCGGTGTGTGTGTGTGTGTGTGTTGTCGGTGTGTGTGTGTGTGTTGTCGGTGTGTGTGTGTGTGTTGTCGGTGTGTGTGTGTGTGTTGTGTGTGTGTGTGTTGTCGGTGTGTGTGTGTGTGTTGTCGTGTGTGTGTGTGTGTGTTGTCGGTGTGTGTGTGTGTGTGTTGTGTGTGTGTGTGTTGTCGGTGTGTGTGTGTGTGTTGTTGGTGTGTGTGTGTGTGTGTTGTGTGTGTGTGTGTTGTCGGTGTGTGTGTGTGTGTGTTGTCGGTGTGTGTGTGTGTGTGTGTTGTCGGTGTGTGTGTGTGTGTGTTGTCGGTGTGTGTGTGTGTGTGTGTTGTCGGTGTGTGTGTGTGTTGTCGGTGTGTGTGTGTGTGTGTGTTGTCGGTGTCTGTGTGTGTGTTGTCGGTGTGTGTGTGTGTGTTGTCGATGTGTGTGTGTGTGTGTTGTCGGTGTGTGTGTGTGTGCGTTGTGTGTGTGTGTGTTGTCGGTGTGTGTGTGTGTGTTGTTGGTGTGTGTGTGTGTGTGTGTGTGTGTGTGTGTGTTGTCGGTGTGTGTGTGTGTGTGTTGTCGGTGTTGTGTGTGTGTGTTGTCGGTGTGTGTGTGTGTGTGTTGTCGGTGTGTGTGTGTGTGTGTGTTGTCGGTGTGTGTGTGTGTTGTCGGTGTGTGTGTGTGTGTGTTGTCGTGTGTGTGTGTGTGTGTTGTCGGTGTGTGTGTGTGTGTTGTCGGTGTGTGTGTGTGTGTGTTGTCGGTGTGTGTGTGTGTGTGTGTTGTCGGTGTGTGTGTGTGTGTTGTCGGTGTGTGTGTGTGTGTGTTGTCGGTGTGTGTGTGTGTGTGTGTGTGTGTGTGTGTGTGTGTGTGTGTGTGTGTGTGTGTGTGTGTTGTCGGTGTGTGTGTGTGTGTTGTCGTGTGTGTGTGTGTGTGTTGTCGGTGTGTGTGTGTGTGTGTTGTCGGTGTGTGTGTGTGTGTGTGTGTGTGTGTGTGTGTTGTCGGTGTGTGTGTGTGTGTTGTCGGTGTGTGTGTGTGTGTGTTGTCGGTGTGTGTGTGTGTGTGTGTCGGTGTGTGTGTGTGTGTGTTGTCGGTGTGTGTGTGTGTGTGTTGTCGGTGTGTGTGTGTGTGTGTCGGTGTGTGTGTGTGTGTGTTGTCGGTGTGTGTGTGTGTGTTGTCGGTGTGTGTGTGTGTGTTGTCGGTGTGTGTGTGTGTGTGTTGTCGGTGTGTGTGTGTGTGTTGTCGGTGTGTGTGTGTGTGTTGTCGGTGTGTGTGTGTGTGTGTTGTCGGTGTGTGTGTGTGTGTGTGTGTGTGTGTGTGTGTGTGTGTTGTCGGTGTGTGTGTGTGTGTGTTGTCGGTGTGTGTGTGTGTGTTGTCGGTGTGTGTGTGTGTGTTGTCGGTGTGTGTGTGTGTGTGTTGTCGGTGTGTGTGTGTGTGTGTTGTCGGTGTGTGTGTGTGTGTGTGTTGTCGGTGTGTGTGTGTGTGTTGTCGGTGTGTGTGTGTGTGTTGTCGGTGTGTGTGTGTGTGTGTTGTCGGTGTGTGTGTGTGTGTGTGTTGTCGGTGTGTGTGTGTGTGTGTTGTCGGTGTGTGTGTGTGTGTTGTCGGTGTGTGTGTGTGTGTGTGTGTGTGTGTGTGTGTGTTGTCGGTGTGTGTGTGTGTGTTGTCGGTGTGTGTGTGTGTGTGTTGTCGGTGTGTGTGTGTGTGTGTGTGTGTGTGTGGTGTGTGTGTGTTGTCGGTGTGTGTGTGTGTGTTGTCGGTGTGTGTGTGTGTGTGTTGTCGGTGTGTGTGTGTGTGTTGTCGGTGTGTGTGTGTGTGTTGTCGGTGTGTGTGTGTGTGTGTTGTCGGTGTGTGTGTGTGTGTGTGTTGTCGGTGTGTGTGTGTGTGTTGTCGGTGTGTGTGTGTGTGTTGTCGGTGTGTGTGTGTGTGTGTGTGTGTGTGTGTGTGTGTGTCGTGTGTGTGTGTGTGTGTTGTCGGTGTGTGTGTGTGTGTTGTCGTGTGTGTGTGTGTGTGTTGTCGGTGTGTGTGTGTGTGTGTGTTGTCGGTGTGTGTGTGTGTGTTGTCGTGTGTGTGTGTGTGTGTTGTCGGTGTGTGTGTGTGTGTTGTCGGTGTGTGTGTGTGTGTGTTGTCGGTGTGTGTGTGTGTGTTGTCGGTGTGTGTGTGTGTGTTGTCGGTGTGTGTGTGTGTGTGTGTGTCGGTGTGTGTGTGTGTTGTCGGTGTGTGTGTGTGTGTGTTGTCGGTGTGTGTGTGTGTGTTGTCGGTGTGTGTGTGTGTGTGTGTGTCGTGTGTGTGTGTGTGTGTGTTGTCGGTGTGTGTGTGTGTGTTGTCGGTGTGTGTGTGTGTGTTGTCGGTGTGTGTGTGTGTGTGTTGTCGGTGTGTGTGTGTGTGTTGTCGGTGTGTGTGTGTGTGTGTGTGTGTGTGTTGTCGGTGTGTGTGTGTGTGTGTTGTCGTGTGTGTGTGTGTGTGTTGTCGGTGTGTGTGTGTGTGTGTGTGTGTTGTCGGTGTGTGTGTGTGTGTGTTGTCGGTGTGTGTGTGTGTGTGTGTGTGTGTGTGTGTGTGTGTTGTCGGTGTGTGTGTGTGTGTGTGTGTGTGTGTGTTGTCGGTGTGTGTGTGTGTGTTGTCGGTGTGTGTGTGTGTGTGTTGTCGGTGTGTGTGTGTGTGTGTGTGTGTGTGTGTGTGTGTGTGTGTTGTCGGTGTGTGTGTGTGTGTGTTGTCGGTGTGTGTGTGTGTGTGTGTGTGTCGGTGTGTGTGTGTGTGGTGTGTGTGTGTGTGTGTGTTGTCGGTGTGTGTGTGTGTGTTGTCGTGTGTGTGTGTGTGTGTGTTGTCGGTGTGTGTGTGTGTGTGTTGTCGTGTGTGTGTGTGTGTGTGTGTTGTCGGTGTGTGTGTGTGTGTTGTCGGTGTGTGTGTGTGTGTGTTGTCGGTGTGTGTGTGTGTGTTGTGTGTGTGTGTGTGTTGTCGGTGTGTGTGTGTGTGTTGTCGGTGTGTGTGTGTGTGTGTTGTCGGTGTGTGTGTGTGTGTTGTCGGTGTGTGTGTGTGTGTTGTCGGTGTGTGTGTGTGTGTGTGTGTGTGTGTGTGTGTGTGTGTGTGTGTGTGTGTGTGTTGTCGGTGTGTGTGTGTGTGTGTTGTCGGTGTGTGTGTGTGTGTGTTGTCGGTGTGTGTGTGTGTGTTGTCGGTGTGTGTGTGTGTGTGTGTTGTCGGTGTGTGTGTGTGTGTTGTCGGTGTGTGTGTGTGTGTGTTGTCGGTGTGTGTGTGTGTGTTGTCGGTGTGTGTGTGTGTGTTGTCGGTGTGTGTGTGTGTGTGTTGTCGGTGTGTGTGTGTTGTCGGTGTGTGTGTGTGTGTTGTCGGTGTGTGTGTGTGTGTTGTCGGTGTGTGTGTGTGTGTGTGTGTGTGTGTGTGTGTGTGTGTTGTCGGTGTGTGTGTGTGTGTTGTCGGTGTGTGTGTGTGTGTGTTGTCGGTGTGTGTGTGTGTGTGTTGTCGGTGTGTGTGTGTGTGTGTTGTCGGTGTGTGTGTGTGTGTGTGTTGTCGGTGTGTGTGTGTGTGTTGTCGGTGTGTGTGTGTGTGTGTGGTGTGTGTGTGTGTGTGTGTGTGTGTGTGTGTTGTCGGTGTGTGTGTGTGTGTGTTGTCGGTGTGTGTGTGTGTGTTGTCGGTGTGTGTGTGTTGTGTTGTCGTGTGTGTGTGTGTGTGTTGTCGGTGTGTGTGTGTGTGTGTGTGTGTGTGTGTGTGTTGTCGGTGTGTGTGTGTGTGTTGTCGGTGTGTGTGTGTGTGTGTCGGTGTGTGTGTGTGTGTTGTCGGTGTGTGTGTGTGTGTGTGTGTTGTCGGTGTGTGTGTGTGTGTGTTGTCGGTGTGTGTGTGTGTGTGTTGTCGGTGTGTGTGTGTGTGTGTGTCGTGTGTGTGTGTGTGTGTTGTCGGTGTGTGTGTGTGTGTGTTGTCGGTGTGTGTGTGTGTGTTGTCGGTGTGTGTGTGTGTGTTGTCGGTGTGTGTGTGTGTGTGTTGTCGGTGTGTGTGTGTGTGTGTTGTCGGTGTGTGTGTGTGTGTTGTCGGTGTGTGTGTGTGTGTGTTGTCGGTGTGTGTGTGTGTGTGTGTGTGTGTGTGTGTGTGTGTGTGTTGTCGGTGTGTGTGTGTGTGTGTTGTCGGTGTGTGTGTGTGTGTTGTCGGTGTGTGTGTGTGTGTGTTGTCGGTGTGTGTGTGTGTGTGTTGTCGGTGTGTGTGTGTGTGTCGTGTGTGTGTGTGTGTGTTGTCGGTGTGTGTGTGTGTGTTGTCGGTGTGTGTGTGTGTGTGTTGTCGGTGTGTGTGTGTGTGTGTGTGTGTGTGTGGTGTGTGTGTGTTGTCGGTGTGTGTGTGTGTGTGTTGTCGGTGTGTGTGTGTGTGTGTCGGTGTGTGTGTGTGTGTGTGTGTGTGTGTGTGTGTTGTCGTGTGTGTGTGTGTGTGTTGTCGGTGTGTGTGTGTGTGTTGTCGGTGTGTGTGTGTGTGTGTTGTCGGTGTGTGTGTGTGTGTGTTGTCGGTGTGTGTGTGTGTGTGTGTGTGTGTGTGTGTGTGTTGTCGGTGTGTGTGTGTGTGTGTTGTCGTGTGTGTGTGTGTGTGTTGTCGGTGTGTGTGTGTGTGTTGTCGGTGTGTGTGTGTGTGTGTTGTCGGTGTGTGTGTGTGTGTGTTGTCGGTGTGTGTGTGTGTGTGTGTGTTGTCGGTGTGTGTGTGTGTGTTGTCGGTGTGTGTGTGTGTGTTGTCGGTGTGTGTGTGTGTGTGTTGTCGGTGTGTGTGTGTGTGTGTGTGTCGTGTGTGTGTGTGTGTGTTGTCGGTGTGTGTGTGTGTGTTGTCGGTGTGTGTGTGTGTGTGTGTCGTGTGTGTGTGTGTGTGTTGTCGGTGTGTGTGTGTGTGTTGTCGGTGTGTGTGTGTGTGTGTTGTCGGTGTGTGTGTGTGTGTGTGTGTGTGTGTGTGTGTGTGTGTGTGTTGTCGGTGTGTGTGTGTGTGTTGTCGGTGTGTGTGTGTGTGTTGTCGGTGTGTGTGTGTGTGTTGTCGGTGTGTGTGTGTGTTGTCGGTGTGTGTGTGTGTGTGTTGTCGGTGTGTGTGTGTGTGTGTGTTGTCGGTGTGTGTGTGTGTGTTGTCGGTGTGTGTGTGTGTGTTGTCGGTGTGTGTGTGTGTGTGTTGTCGGTGTGTGTGTGTGTGTGTTGTCGGTGTGTGTGTGTGTGTGTTGTCGTGTGTGTGTGTGTGTTGTCGGTGTGTGTGTGTGTGTGTGTTGTCGTGTGTGTGTGTGTGTTGTCGGTGTGTGTGTGTGTGTTGTCGGTTGTGTGTGTGTGTGTGTTGTCGGTTGTGTGTGTGTGTGTGTTGTCGGTGTGTGTGTGTGTGTGTTGTCGGTGTGTGTGTGTGTGTTGTCGGTGTGTGTGTGTGTGTGTGTGTCGGTGTGTGTGTGTGTGTGTGTGTGTGTGTGTGTGTTGTCGGTGTGTGTGTGTGTGTGTGTCGGTGTGTGTGTGTGTGTGTGTGTGTCGTGTGTGTGTGTGTGTGTGTTGTCGGTGTGTGTGTGTGTGTGTCGTGTGTGTGTGTGTGTGTTGTCGGTGTGTGTGTGTGTGTGTTGTCGGTGTGTGTGTGTGTGTTGTCGGTGTGTGTGTGTGTGTGTGGTGTGTGTGTGTGTTGTCGGTGTGTGTGTGTGTGTGTTGTCGGTGTGTCGGTGTGTGTGTGTTGTCGGTGTGTGTGTGTGTGTGTGTGTGTTGTCGGTGTGTGTGTGTGTGTGTTGTCGGTGTGTGTGTGTGTGTGTGTGTGTGTGTGTGTGTGTGTGTTGTCGGTGTGTGTGTGTGTGTGTGTGTGTGTGTGTGTGTGTTGTCGGTGTGTGTGTGTGTGTGTGTTGTCGGTGTGTGTGTGTGTGTTGTGTGTGTGTGTTGTCGGTGTGTGTGTGTGTGTTGTCGGTGTGTGTGTGTGTGTGTGTTGTCGGTGTGTGTGTGTGTGTGTGTGTGTGTGTGTGTTGTCGGTGTGTGTGTGTGTGTTGTCGGTGTGTGTGTGTGTGTGTTGTCGGTGTGTGTGTGTGTGTGTGTGTGTGTGTGTGTGTGTGTGTTGTCGGTGTGTGTGTGTGTGTGTTGTCGTGTGTGTGTGTGTGTGTTGTCGGTGTGTGTGTGTGTGTGTTGTCGGTGTGTGTGTGTGTGTTGTCGGTGTGTGTGTGTGTGTGTGTGTGTGTGTGTGTGTGTGTTGTCGGTGTGTGTGTGTGTGTTGTCGGTGTGTGTGTGTGTGTGTTGTCGGTGTGTGTGTGTGTGTGTTGTCGGTGTGTGTGTGTGTGTGTGTGTGTGTGTGTGTTGTCGGTGTGTGTGTGTGTGTTGTCGTGTGTGTGTGTGTGTGTTGTCGGTGTGTGTGTGTGTGTGTGTGTGTGTGTGTGTGTTGTCGGTGTGTGTGTGTGTGTTGTCGGTGTGTGTGTGTGTGTGTGTGTGTGTGTTGTCGGTGTGTGTGTGTGTGTTGTCGGTGTGTGTGTGTGTGTGTTGTCGGTGTGTGTGTGTGTGTGTTGTCGGTGTGTGTGTGTGTGTGTGTGTCGGTGTGTGTGTGTGTGTGTCGTGTGTGTGTGTGTTGTCGGTGTGTGTGTGTGTGTTGTCGGTGTGTGTGTGTGTGTGTTGTCGGTGTGTGTGTGTGTGTGTTGTCGGTGTGTGTGTGTTGTCGGTGTGTGTGTGTGTGTTGTCGGTGTGTGTGTGTGTGTTGTCGGTGTGTGTGTGTGTGTGTGTTGTCGGTGTGTGTGTGTGTGTTGTCGGTGTGTGTGTGTGTGTTGTCGGTGTGTGTGTGTGTGTGTTGTGTGTGTGTGTGTGTCGGTGTGTGTGTGTGTGTGTTGTCGGTGTGTGTGTGTGTGTGTGTGTCGTGTGTGTGTGTGTTGTCGGTGTGTGTGTGTGTGTGTGTCGTGTGTGTGTGTGTGTGTTGTCGGTGTGTGT
>NW_027675539.1:50000-62500 GCF_965601325.2 Salmo salar | reverse complement strand
TGTGTGTGTGTGTGTGTGTGTGTGTGTTGTCGGTGTGTGTGTGTGTGTTGTCGGTGTGTGTGTGTGTGTGTTGTCGGTGTGTGTGTGTGTGTTGTGTGTGTGTGTGTGTGTGTGTGTTGTCGGTGTGTGTGTGTGTGTGTTGTCGGTGTGTGTGTGTGTGTGTTGTCGGTGTGTGTGTGTGTGTTGTCGGTGTGTGTGTGTGTTGTCGTGTGTGTGTGTGTGTGTGTGTTGTCGGTGTGTGTGTGTTGTCGGTGTGTGTGTGTGTGTTGTCGGTGTGTGTGTGTGTGTGTTGTCGGTGTGTGTGTGTGTGTGTTGTCGGTGTGTGTGTGTGTGTGTGTGTGTGTGTTGTCGGTGTGTGTGTGTGTGTTGTCGTGTGTGTGTGTGTGTGTGTTGTCGGTGTGTGTGTGTGTGTGTTGTGTGTGTGTGTGTTGTCGGTGTGTGTGTGTGTGTTGTCGGTGTGTGTGTGTGTGTGTGTGTGTGTGTGTTGTCGGTGTGTGTGTGTGTGTGTTGTCGGTGTGTGTGTGTGTGTTGTCGGTGTGTGTGTGTGTGTGTGTCGGTGTGTGTGTGTGTGTGTGTTGTCGGTGTGTGTGTGTGTTGTCGTGTGTGTGTGTGTGTGTTGTCGGTGTGTGTGTGTGTGTGTGTGTGTGTGTGTGTGTGTGTTGTCGGTGTGTGTGTGTGTGTTGTCGGTGTGTGTGTGTGTGTGTGTGTTGTCGGTGTGTGTGTGTTGTCGGTGTGTGTGTGTGTGTTGTCGGTGTGTGTGTGTGTGTTGTCGGTGTGTGTGTGTGTGTGTGTGTGTGTGTGTGTTGTCGGTGTGTGTGTGTGTGTGTTGTCGGTGTGTGTGTGTGTGTGTCGGGTGTGTGTGTGTGTTGTCGGTGTGTGTGTGTGTGTTGTCGGTGTGTGTGTGTGTGTGTTGTCGTGTGTGTGTGTGTGTGTTGTCGGTGTGTGTGTGTGTGTTGTCGGTGTGTGTGTGTGTGTGTGTTGTCGGTGTGTGTGTGTGTGTTGTCGGTGTGTGTGTGTGTGTTGTCGGTGTGTGTGTGTGTGTGTGTGTGTGTGTGTGTGTTGTCGGTGTGTGTGTGTGTGTGTTGTCGGTTGTGTGTGTGTGTGTTGTCGGTGTGTGTGTGTGTGTGTGTCGGTGTGTGTGTGTGTGTGTTGTCGTGTGTGTGTGTGTGTTGTCGGTGTGTGTGTGTGTGTTGTCGGTGTGTGTGTGTGTGTTGTCGGTGTGTGTGTGTGTGTGTGTGTCGGTGTGTGTGTGTGTGTTGTCGGTGTGTGTGTGTGTGTGTGGTGTGTGTGTGTGTGTGTGTGTGTGTGTGTGTGTTGTCGGTGTGTGTGTGTGTGTGTTGTCGGTGTGTGTGTGTGTGTGTTGTCGGTGTGTGTGTGTGTGTGTTGTCGGTGTGTGTGTGTGTGTGTGTGTGTTGTCGTGTGTGTGTGTGTGTTGTCGGTGTGTGTGTGTGTGTTGTCGTGTGTGTGTGTGTGTGTGTTGTCGGTGTGTGTGTGTGTGTGTGTGTGTGTGTCGGTGTGTGTGTGTGTTGTCGGTGTGTGTGTGTGTGTTGTCGGTGTGTGTGTGTGTGTTGTCGGTGTGTGTGTGTGTGTGTGTTGTCGGTGTGTGTGTGTGTTGTCGGTGTGTGTGTGTGTGTGTTGTCGGTGTGTGTGTGTGTGTGTGTGTTGTCGGTGTGTGTGTGTGTGTTGTCGTGTGTGTGTGTGTGTTGTCGGTGTGTGTGTGTGTGTGTGTTGTCGGTGTGTGTGTGTGTGTGTTGTCGGTGTGTGTGTGTGTGTGTGTGGTGTGTGTGTGTGTGTGTTGTCGGTGTGTGTGTGTGTGTTGTCGGTGTGTGTGTGTGTGTGTGTTGTCGGTGTGTGTGTGTGTGTGTGTGTGTGTGTGTTGTCGGTGTGTGTGTGTGTGTTGTCGGTGTGTGTGTGTGTGTGTTGTCGTGTGTGTGTGTGTGTTGTGTGTGTGTGTGGTGTGTGTGTGTTGTCGTGTGTGTGTGTGTGTGTGTTGTCGGTGTGTGTGTGTGTGTGTTGTCGGTGTGTGTGTGTGTGTTGTCGGTGTGTGTGTGTGTTGTCGGTGTGTGTGTGTGTGTGTGTGTGTTGTCGGTGTGTGTGTGTTGTCGGTGTGTGTGTGTGTTGTCGGTGTGTGTGTGTGTGTGTGTTGTCGGTGTGTGTGTGTGTGTGTTGTCGGTGTGTGTGTGTGTGTGTGTGTGTGTGTGTGTTGTCGGTGTGTGTGTGTGTGTTGTCGTGTGTGTGTGTGTGTGTTGTCGGTGTGTGTGTGTGTGTGTGTGTGTGTGTGTGTGTGTTGTCGGTGTGTGTGTGTGTGTTGTGGTGTGTGTGTGTGTTGTGTGTGTGTGTGTTGTCGGTGTGTGTGTGTGTGTTGTCGGTGTGTGTGTGTGTGTGTTGTCGGTGTGTGTGTGTGTGTGTTGTCGGTGTGTGTGTGTGTGTGTTGTCGGTGTGTGTGTGTGTGGTGTCGGTGTGTGTGTGTGTGTGTTGTCGGTGTGTGTGTGTGTGTGTGTGGTGTGTGTGTGTGTGTGTGTTGTCGGTGTGTGTGTGTGTGTTGTCGGTGTGTGTGTGTGTGTGTGTGTTGTCGTGTGTGTGTGTGTTGTCGGTGTGTGTGTGTGTGTTGTCGGTGTGTGTGTGTGTGTTGTCGGTGTGTGTGTGTGTTTGTGTGTGTGTGTTGTCGGTGTGTGTGTGTGTGTGTTGTCGGTGTGTGTGTGTTGTCGGGTGTGTGTGTGTGTTGTCGGTGTGTGTGTGTTGTCGGTGTGTGTGTGTGTGTGTGTGTTGTGTGTGTGTGTGTGTGTGTTGTCGGTGTGTGTGTGTGTGTTGTCGGTGTGTGTGTGTGTGTGTGTGTCGGTGTGTGTGTGTGTGTTGTCGGTGTGTGTGTGTGTGTGTGTTGTGTGTGTGTGTGTGTGTGTCGTGTGTGTGTGTGTGTTGTCGGTGTGTGTGTGTGTGTGTTGTCGGTGTGTGTGTGTGTGTGTGTCGGTGTGTGTGTGTGTGTGTGTGTGTGTGTGTGTTGTCGGTGTGTGTGTGTGTTGTCGTGTGTGTGTGTGTGTGTTGTCGGTGTGTGTGTGTGTGTGTGTTGTCGGTGTGTGTGTGTGTGTGTGTTGTCGTGTGTGTGTGTGTGTTGTCGGTGTGTGTGTGTGTGTTGTCGGTGTGTTGTGTGTGTGTTGTCGGTGTGTGTGTGTGTGTGTGTTGTCGGTGTGTGTGTGTGTTGTCGGTGTGTGTGTGTGTGTGTGTGTGTCGTGTGTGTGTGTGTTGTCGGTGTGTGTGTGTGTGTGTGTGTGTTGTCGGTGTGTGTGTGTGTGTGTGTCGTGTGTGTGTGTGTGTGTTGTCGGTGTGTGTGTGTGTGTGTTGTGTGTGTGTGTGTTGTCGTGTGTGTGTGTGTGTGTTGTCGGTGTGTGTGTGTGTGTGTTGTCGGTGTGTGTGTGTGTGTGTTGTCGGTGTGTGTGTGTGTGTGTTGTCGGTGTGTGTGTGTGTTGTCGGTGTGTGTGTGTGTGTTGTCGTGTGTGTGTGTGTGTGTGTTGTCGGTGTGTGTGTGTGTGTGTGTGTGTGTGTCGGTGTGTGTGTGTGTTGTCGGTGTGTGTGTGTGTGTTGTCGGTGTGTGTGTGTGTGTGTTGTCGGTGTGTGTGTGTGTGTGTTGTCGGTGTGTGTGTGTGTGTGTCGGTGTGTGTGTGTGTGTGTTGTCGGTGTGTGTGTGTGTGTGTGTGTTGTCGGTGTGTGTGTGTGTGTTGTCGGTGTGTGTGTGTGTTGTCGGTGTGTGTGTGTGTGTGTTGTCGGTGTGTGTGTGTGTGTGTTGTCGGTGTGTGTGTGTGTGTGTGTGTGTGTGTGTGTGTGTGTGTGTGTTGTCGGTGTGTGTGTGTGTGTTGTCGGTGTGTGTGTGTGTGTGTTGTCGGTGTGTGTGTGTGTGTGTGTGTGTGTGTGTTGTCGGTGTGTGTGTGTGTGTTGTCGGTGTGTGTGTGTGTGTGTTGTCGGTGTGTGTGTGTGTGTGTGTGTGTGTGTGTGTCGTGTGTGTGTGTGTTGTCGGTGTGTGTGTGTGTGTGTGTTGTCGGTGTGTGTGTGTGTGTGTTGTCGGTGTGTGTGTGTGTGTTGTCGGTGTGTGTGTGTGTGTTGTCGGTGTGTGTGTGTGTGTGTGTGTGTGTTGTGGTGTGTGTGTGTTGTCGGTGTGTGTGTGTGTGTTGTCGGTGTGTGTGTGTGTGTGTGTGTCGGTGTGTGTGTGTGTGTGTTGTCGTGTGTGTGTGTGTGTGTTGTCGGTGTGTGTGTGTGTTGTCGGTGTGTGTGTGTGTGTTGTCGGTGTGTGTGTGTGTGTGTTGTCGGTGTGTGTGTGTGTGTGTGTGTGTGTGTGTGTGTTGTCGGTGTGTGTGTGTGTGTGTGTGTGTGTGTGTTGTGTGTGTGTGTGTTGTCGGTGTGTGTGTGTGTGTGTTGTCGGTGTGTGTGTGTGTGTGTGTTGTCGGTGTGTGTGTGTGTGTGTTGTCGGTGTGTGTGTGTGTGTGTTGTCGGTGTGTGTGTGTGTGTGTGTCGGTGTGTGTGTGTGTGTGTTGTCGGTGTGTGTGTGTGTGTGTGTCGGTGTTGTGTGTGTGTGTGTGTTGTCGGTGTGTGTGTGTGTGTTGTCGGTGTGTGTGTGTGTGTGTGTGTGTTGTCGGTGTGTGTGTGTTGTCGTGTGTGTGTGTGTGTGTTGTCGGTGTGTGTGTGTGTGTTGTCGGTGTGTGTGTGTGTGTGTGTGTGTGTGTGTGTTGTCGGTGTGTGTGTGTGTGTGTTGTCGGTGTGTGTGTGTGTTGTCGGTGTGTGTGTGTGTGTTGTCGGTGTGTGTGTGTGTGTTGTCGGTGTGTGTGTGTGTGTGTGTGTGTGTGTGTGTGTGTGTGTTGTCGGTGTGTGTGTGTGTGTTGTCGGTGTGTGTGTGTGTGTGTGTTGTCGGTGTGTGTGTGTGTGTTGTCGGTGTGTGTGTGTGTGTGTGTGTGTGTGTGTGTGTGTGTGTGTGTGTGTGTGTGTGTTGTCGGTGTGTGTGTGTGTGGTTGTCGGTGTGTGTGTGTGTGTGTTGTCGGTGTGTGTGTGTGTGTGTGTGTGTGTGTGTGTTGTCGGTGTGTGTGTGTGTTGTCGGTGTGTGTGTGTGTGTTGTCGGTGTGTGTGTGTGTGTGTGTGTCGGTGTGTGTGTGTGTGTGTTGTCGTGTGTGTGTGTGTGTTGTCGGTGTGTGTGTGTGTGTTGTCGGTGTGTGTGTGTGTGTGTTGTCGTGTGTGTGTGTGTGTGTGTTGTCGGTGTGTGTGTGTGTTGTCGGTGTGTGTGTGTGTGTGTGTGTGTGTGTGTGTGTGTGTTGTCGGTGTGTGTGTGTGTGTGTGTGTGTGTTGTCGGTGTGTGTGTGTGTGTTGTCGGTGTGTGTGTGTGTGTTGTCGGTGTGTGTGTGTGTGTGTTGTCGGTGTGTGTGTGTGTGTTGTCGGTGTGTGTGTGTGTGTGTGTGTCGTGTGTGTGTGTGTGTGTGTTGTCGGTGTGTGTGTGTGTGTTGTCGGTGTGTGTGTGTGTGTGTTGTCGGTGTGTGTGTGTGTGTGTTGTCGGTGTGTGTGTGTGTGTTGTCGGTGTGTGTGTGTGTTGTCGGTGTGTGTGTGTGTGTGTGTGTGTGTCGGTGTGTGTGTGTGTGTGTGTGTGTGTGTGTGTGTGTGTGTTGTCGGTGTGTGTGTGTGTGTTGTCGTGTGTGTGTGTGTGTGTTGTCGGTGTGTGTGTGTGTGTTGTCGGTGTGTGTGTGTGTGTGTGTTGTCGTGTGTGTGTGTGTGTGTGTTGTCGGTGTGTGTGTGTGTGTGTTGTCGGTGTGTGTTGTGTGTGTGTGTGTGTGTGTTGTCGGTGTGTGTGTGTGTGTGTTGTCGGTGTGTGTGTGTGTGTTGTGTGTGTGTGTGTGTGTGTGTGTTGTCGGTGTGTGTGTGTGTGTTGTCGGTGTGTGTGTGTGTGTGTGTTGTCGGTGTGTGTGTGTGTGTGTGTGTGTGTGTGTGTGTGTGTGTGTGTTGTCGGTGTGTGTGTGTGTGTTGTCGGTGTGTGTGTGTGTGTGTTGTCGGTGTGTGTGTGTGTGTGTGTGTGTGTGTGTTGTCGGTGTGTGTGTGTGTGTTGTCGGTGTGTGTGTGTGTGTGTTGTCGGTGTGTGTGTGTGTGTTGTGTGTGTGTGTGGTGTGTGTGTGTTGTCGGTGTGTGTGTGTGTGTGTGTGTCGGTGTGTGTGTGTGTGTGTTGTCGGTGTGTGTGTGTGTGTTGTCGGTGTGTGTGTGTGTTGTCGGTGTGTGTGTGTGTGTGTGTGTGTGTTGTCGGTGTGTGTGTGTGTGTGTGTGTGTGTTGTCGTGTGTGTGTGTGTGTGTGTTGTCGGTGTGTGTGTGTGTGTTGTCGGTGTGTGTGTGTGTGTTGTGTGTGTGTGTGTGTTGTCGGTGTGTGTGTGTGTGTGTTGTCGGTGTGTGTGTGTGTGTGTCGGTGTGTGTGTGTGTGTGTTGTCGGTGTGTGTGTGTGTGTGTTGTCGGTGTGTGTGTGTGTGTGTCGGTGTGTGTGTGTGTGTGTTGTCGGTGTGTGTGTGTGTGTTGTCGTGTGTGTGTGTGTGTTGTCGGTGTGTGTGTGTGTGTTGTCGGTGTGTGTGTGTGTGTGTTGTCGGTGTGTGTGTGTGTGTGTGTTGTCGGTGTGTGTGTGTGTGTGTTGTCGGTGTGTGTGTGTGTGTGTGTGTGTGTGTGTGTGTGTGTGTTGTCGGTGTGTGTGTGTGTGTTGTCGGTGTGTGTGTGTGTTGTCGGTGTGTGTGTGTGTGTGTGTGTCGTGTGTGTGTGTGTGTGTTGTCGGTGTGTGGTGTGTGTGTGTTGTCGTGTGTGTGTGTGTGTTGTCGGTGTGTGTGTGTGTGTGTGTGTGTGTGTGTGTGTGTGTTGTCGGTGTGTGTGTGTGTGTGTTGTCGGTGTGTGTGTGTGTGTTGTCGGTGTGTGTGTGTGTTGTCGGTGTGTGTGTGTGTGTGTGTGTTGTCGGTGTGTGTGTGTGTGTGTTGTCGGTGTGTGTGTGTGTGTGTTGTCGGTGTGTGTGTGTGTGTGTGTGTGTCGGTGTGTGTGTGTTGTCGGTGTGTGTGTGTGTGTGTGTTGTCGGTGTGTGTGTGTGTGTGTTGTCGGTGTGTGTGTGTGTGTTGTCGGTGTGTGTGTGTGTGTGTTGTCGGTGTGTGTGTGTGTGTGTGTGTGTGTGTGTGTGTGTGTGTTGTCGGTGTGTGTGTGTGTGTTGTTGTCGGTGTGTGTGTGTGTTGTCGGTGTGTGTGTGTGTGTGTGTGTGTGTGTGTGTGTGTGTGTGTGTTGTCGGTGTGTGTGTGTGTGTGTGTGTGTGTGTGTGTCGGTGTGTGTGTGTGTGTGTGTTGTCGGTGTGTGTGTGTGTGTTGTCGGTGTGTGTGTGTGTGTGTGTGTGTGTGTGTGTGTCGGTGTGTGTGTGTGTGTGTTGTCGGTGTGTGTGTGTGTGTTGTCGGTGTGTGTGTGTGTGTGTTGTCGGTGTGTGTGTGTGTGTGTGTCGGTGTGTGTGTGTGTGTGTGTGTGTGTGTGTGTGTTGTCGGTGTGTGTGTGTGTGTTGTCGGTGTGTGTGTGTGTGTTGTCGGTGTGTGTGTGTGTGTGTGTGTGTGTGTGTGTGTGTGTGTTGTCGGTGTGTGTGTGTGTGTGTTGTCGGTGTGTGTGTGTGTGTGTTGTCGGTGTGTGTGTGTGTGTGTGTGTGTCGGTGTGTGTGTGTGTGTTGTCGGTGTGTGTGTGTTGTCGGTGTGTGTGTGTGTGTTGTCGTGTGTGTGTGTGTGTGTGTGTTGTCGGTGTGTGTGTGTGTGTTGTCGGTGTGTGTGTGTGTGTGTTGTCGGTGTGTGTGTGTGTGTTGTCGTGTGTGTGTGTGTGTGTTGTCGGTGTGTGTGTGTGTGTGTTGTCGGTGTGTGTGTGTGTGTTGTCGGTGTGTGTGTGTGTTGTCGGTGTGTGTGTGTGTGTGTTGTCGTGGTGTGTGTGTGTGTGTGTTGTCGGTGTGTGTGTGTGTGTTGTCGGTGTGTGTGTGTGTGTGTTGTCGGTGTGTGTGTGTGTGTGTGTGTGTGTGTGTGTGTGTGTTGTCGGTGTGTGTGTGTGTGTGTGTTGTCGGTGTGTGTGTGTGTGTGTTGTCGGTGTGTGTGTGTGTGTTGTCGGTGTGTGTGTGTGTGTGTGTGTGTTGTCGGTGTGTGTGTGTTGTCGTGTGTGTGTGTGTGTTGTCGGTGTGTGTGTGTGTGTTGTCGGTGTGTGTGTGTGTGTTGTGGTGTGTGTGTGTGTGTGTGTGTGTGTGTGTGTGTGTGTTGTCGGTGTGTGTGTGTGTGTGTTGTCGGTGTGTGTGTGTGTGTGTTGTCGGTGTGTGTGTGTGTGTGTGTGTGTGTGTGTGTGTGTCGGTGTGTGTGTGTGTGTTGTCGGTGTGTGTGTGTGTGTTGTCGGTGTGTGTGTGTGTGTGTGTTGTCGGTGTGTGTGTGTGTGTGTGTGTGTCGTGTGTGTGTGTGTGTTGTCGGTGTGTGTGTGTGTGTTGTCGGTGTGTGTGTGTGTGTGTTGTCGTGTGTGTGTGTGTGTGTGTTGTCGGTGTGTGTGTGTGTGTTGTCGGTGTGTGTGTGTGTGTGTGTGTGTCGGTGTGTGTGTGTGTGTGGTGTGTGTGTGTGTGTGTGTGTGTTGTCGGTGTGTGTGTGTGTGTGTTGTCGTGTGTGTGTGTGTGTGTTGTCGGTGTGTGTGTGTGTGTGTTGTGTGTGTGGTGTGTGTGTGTGTGTGTTGTCGGTGTGTGTGTGTGTGTTGTCGGTGTGTGTGTGTGTGTGTGTGTGTGTGTTGTCGGTGTGTGTGTGTGTGTGTTGTCGGTGTGTGTGTGTGTGTGTGTGTGTGTGTGTGTGTGTGTGTGTTGTCGGTGTGTGTGTGTGTGTGTTGTCGGTGTGTGTGTGTGTGTTGTCGGTGTGTGTGTGTGTGTGTGTGTGTGTGTGTGTGTGTGTTGTCGGTGTGTGTGTGTGTGTGTTGTCGGTGTGTGTGTGTGTGTTGTCGGTGTGTGTGTGTGTGTGTGTGTGTGTGTCGGTGTGTGTGTGTGTGTTGTCGGTGTGTGTGTGTGTGTGTTGTCGGTGTGTGTGTGTGTGTGTGTGTGTGTGTCGGTGTGTGTGTGTGTGTGTTGTCGGTGTGTGTGTGTGTGTGTTGTCGGTGTGTGTGTGTGTGTTGTCGGTGTGTGTGTGTGTGTGTGTGTGTGTGTGTGTGTGTGTGTGTGTGTGTGTGTTGTCGGTGTGTGTGTGTGTGTGTTGTCGGTGTGTGTGTGTGTGTGTTGTCGGTGTGTGTGTGTGTGTGTGTGTGTGTGTGTGTGTGTTGTCGGTGTGTGTGTGTGTGTGTTGTCGGTGTGTGTGTGTGTGTTGTCGGTGTGTGTGTGTGTGTGTTGTCGGTGTGTGTGTGTGTGTTGTCGGTGTGTGTGTGTGTGTGTGTGTGTGTGTGTGTGTGTTGTCGGTGTGTGTGTGTGTGTTGTCGGTGTGTGTGTGTGTGTGTGTCGGTGTGTGTGTGTGTGTGTGTGTGTGTGTGTGTGTGTGTGTGTTGTCGGTGTGTGTGTGTGTGTGTGTTGTCGGTGTGTGTGTGTGTGTGTTGTCGGTGTGTGTGTGTGTGTGTGTGTGTGTGTGTGTGTTGTCGGTGTGTGTGTGTGTGTTGTCGGTGTGTGTGTGTTGTCGGTGTGTGTGTGTGTGTGTGTGTGTCGGTGTGTGTGTGTGTTGTCGGTGTGTGTGTGTGTGTGTTGTCGTGTGTGTGTGTGTGTGTTGTCGGTGTGTGTGTGTGTGTTGTCGGTGTGTGTGTGTGTGTGTTGTCGTGTGTGTGTGTGTGTGTTGTCGGTGTGTGTGTGTGTGTTGTCGGTGTGTGTGTGTGTGTTGTCGGTGTGTGTGTGTGTGTGTTGTCGGTGTGTGTGTGTGTGTGTTGTCGGTGTGTGTGTGTGTGTTGTCGTGTGTGTGTGTGTGTGTTGTCGGTGTGTGTGTGTGTGTGTGTGGTGGTGTGTGTGTGTGTGTTGTCGGTGTGTGTGTGTGTGTGTGTGTGTGTGTGTGTGTGTGTGTTGTCGGTGTGTGTGTGTGTGTTGTCGGTGTGTGTGTGTGTGTGTGTGTGTCGGTGTGTGTGTGTGTGTGTTGTCGTGTGTGTGTGTTGTCGTGTGTGTGTGTGTGTTGTCGGTGTGTGTGTGTGTGTGTTGTCGGTGTGTGTGTGTGTGTGTTGTCGGTGTGTGTGTGTGTGTGTGTGTGTGTGTGTGTGTTGTCGGTGTGTGTGTGTGTGTGTGTGTGTGTGTGTGTGTGTGTTGTCGGTGTGTGTGTGTGTGTTGTGTGTGTGTGTGTGTGTTGTCGGTGTGTGTGTGTGTGTGTTGTGTGTGTGTGTGTGTGTGTTGTCGTGTGTGTGTGTTGTCGGTGTGTGTGTGTGTGTTGTCGGTGTGTGTGTGTGTGTGTTGTCGGTGTGTGTGTGTGTGTGTTGTCGGTGTGTGTGTGTGTGTGTTGTCGGTGTGTGTGTGTGTGTGGTGTGTGTGTGTGTGTGTTGTCGGTGTGTGTGTGTGTGTTGTCGGTGTGTGTGTGTGTGTGTTGTCGGTGTGTGTGTGTGTGTTGTCGGTGTGTGTGTGTGTGTGTGTGTGTGTGTGTGTGTGTGTGTGTTGTCGGTGTGTGTGTGTGTGTGTTGTCGGTGTGTGTGTGTGTGTGTCGGTGTGTGTGTGTGTGTGTGTGTCGTGTGTGTGTGTGTTGTCGGTGTGTGTGTGTGTGTGTTGTCGGTGTGTGTGTGTGTGTTGTCGGTGTGTGTGTGTGTGTTGTCGTGTGTGTGTGTGTGTGTCGGTGTGTGTGTGTGTGTGTGTGTGTGTGTGTGTGTGTGTGTGTTGTCGGTGTGTGTGTGTGTGTTGTCGGTGTGTGTGTGTGTGTGTTGTCGGTGTGTGTGTGTGTGTGTTGTCGTGTGTGTGTGTGTGTGTTGTCGGTGTGTGTGTGTGTGTGTTGTCGGTGTGTGTGTGTGTTGTCGGTGTGTGTGTGTGTGTTGTCGGTGTGTGTGTGTGTGTTGTCGTGTGTGTGTGTGTGTGTGTTGTCGGTGTGTGTGTGTGTGTGTGTGTGTCGTGTGTGTGTGTGTGTTGTCGGTGTGTGTGTGTGTGTTGTCGGTGTGTGTGTGTGTGTTGTCGGTGTGTGTGTGTGTGTGTGTTGTCGGTGTGTGTGTGTGTTGTCGGTGTGTGTGTGTGTGTGTGTGTGTGTGTGTGTGTGTGTGTGTGTGTGTGTGTGTGTGTGTGTGTGTTGTCGGTGTGTGTGTGTGTGTGTTGTCGTGTGTGTGTGTGTGTGTTGTCGGTGTGTGTGTGTGTGTGTTGTCGGTGTGTGTGTGTGTGTGTGTTGTCGGTGTGTGTGTGTGTGTGTTGTCGGTGTGTGTGTGTGTGTGTGTTGTCGTGTGTGTGTGTGTGTGTGTGTGTGTGTTGTCGGTGTGTGTGTGTGTGTTGTCGGTGTGTGTGTGTGTGTGTGTGTCGGTGTGTGTGTGTGTGTTGTCGGTGTGTGTGTGTGTGTGTTGTCGGTGTGTGTGTGTGTGTGTTGTCGGTGTGTGTGTGTGTGTGTGTGTGTGTGTGTGTGTGTGTGTTGTCGGTGTGTGTGTGTGTGTTGTCGGTGTGTGTGTGTGTGTGTGTGTCGGTGTGTGTGGTGTGTGTGTGTGTGTTGTCGGTGTGTGTGTGTGTGTTGTCGGTGTGTGTGTGTGTGTGTGTTGTCGGTGTGTGTGTGTGTGTTGTCGGTGTGTGTGTGTGTGTGTGTGTGTGTGTGTGTTGTCGGTGTGTGTGTGTGTGTTGTCGGTGTGTGTGTGTGTGTGTTGTCGGTGTGTGTGTGTGTGTGTCGGTGTGTGTGTGTGTGTGTGTGTGTGTCGTGTGTGTGTGTTGTCGGTGTGTGTGTGTGTGTGTGTGTGTGTGTGTGTGTTGTCGGTGTGTGTGTGTGTGTGTTGTCGGTGTGTGTGTGTGTGTGTCGTGTGTGTGTGTGTGTTGTCGGTGTGTGTGTGTGTGTGTGTGTGTGTGTGTGTGTGTGTGTTGTCGTGTGTGTGTGTGTGTGTGTTGTCGGTGTGTGTGTGTGTGTGTGTCGGTGTGTGTGTGTGTGTTGTCGGTGTGTGTGTGTGTGTTGTCGGTGTGTGTGTGTGTGTGTGTGTGTGTGTGTGTGTGTGTGTGTTGTCGGTGTGTGTGTGTGTGTGTGTCGGTGTGTGTGTGTGTGTGTTGTCGGTGTGTGTGTGTGTGTGTGTGTGTGTGTGTGTGTGTTGTCGGTGTTGTGTGTGTGTGTTGTCGGTGTGTGTGTGTGTTGTCGGTGTGTGTGTGTGTGTGTGTGTGTGTGTGTGTGTGTGTGTGTTGTCGGTGTGTGTGTGTGTGTGTTGTCGGTGTGTGTGTGTGTGTTGTCGGTGTGTGTGTGTGTGTGTTGTGTGTGTGTGTGTGTGTTGTCGGTGTGTGTGTGTGTGTGTTGTCGGTGTGTGTGTGTGTGTTGTCGGTGTGTGTGTGTGTTGTCGGTGTGTGTGTGTGTGTGTTGTCGGTGTGTGTGTGTGTGTGTTGTCGGTGTGTGTGTGTGTGTTGTCGTGTGTGTGTGTGT
>NW_027675539.1:22500-45000 GCF_965601325.2 Salmo salar | reverse complement strand
TGTCGGGGTGTGTGTGTGTGTTGTCAGTGTGTGTGTGTTGCCGGTGTGTGTGTGTGTGTGTGTTGTGTGTGTGTGTGTGTGTGTTGTCGGTGTGTGTGTGTGTGTTGTCGGTGTGTGTGTGTGTGTGTGTTGTCGGTGTGTGTGTGTGTGTTGTCGGTGTGTGTGTGTGTGTTGTTGGTGTGTGTGTGTGTGTGTTGTGTGTGTGTGTGTTGTCGGTGTGTGTGTGTGTTGTCGGTGTGTGTGTGTGTGTGTTGTCGGTGTGTGTGTGTGTGTGTTGTCGGTGTGTGTTTGTGTGTGTTGTCGGTGTGTGTGTGTGTTGTCGGTGTGTGTGTGTGTGTTGTCGGTGTATGTGTGTGTGTGTTGTCGGTGTGTGTGTGTGTGTGTGTGTTGTCGGTGTGTGTGTGTGTTGTCGGTTTGTGTGTGTGTGTTGTCGGTGTGTATGTGTGTGTGTTGTCAGTGTGTGTGTGTGTGTGTGTTGTCGGTGTGTGTGTGTGTGTGTTGTCGGTGTGTGTGTGTGTGTGTTGTGTGTGTGTGTGTGTTGTCGGTGTGTGTGTGTGTGTTGTCGATGTGTGTGTGTGTGTGTTGTCGGTGTGTGTGTGTGTGTTGTGTGTGTGTGTTGTCGGTGTGTGTGTGTGTGTTGTTGGTGTGTGTGTGTGTTGTGTGTGTGTGTGTTGTCGGTGTGTGTGTGTGTGTGTTGTCGGTGTGTGTGTGTGTTGTCGGTGTGTGTGTGTGTGTGTTGTCGGTGTGTGTGTGTGTGTTGTCGGTGTGTGTGTGTGTGATGTCGGTGTGTGTGTGTGTGCGTTGTCGGTGTGTGTGTGTGTTGCTGGTGTTTGTGTGTGTGTGTGTTGTCGGTGTGTGTGTGTGTGTGTTGTCGGTGTGTGTGTGTGTGTGTGTGTGTTGTCGGTGTGTGTGTGTTGTCGGTGTGTGTGTGTGTTTTGTGTGTATGTGTGTTGTCGGTGTGTGTGTGTGTGTGTTGTCGGTGTGTGTGTGTGTGTTGTCGGGGTGTGTGTGTGTGTTGTCAGTGTGTGTGTGTTGTCGGTGTGTGTGTGTGTGTGTTGTGTGTGTGTGTGTGTGTGTTGTCGGTGTGTGTGTGTGTGTTGTCGGTGTGTGTGTGTGTGTGTGTTGTCGGTGTGTGTGTGTGTGTTGTCGGTGTGTGTGTGTGTGTTGTTGGTGTGTGTGTGTGTGTGTTGTGTGTGTGTGTGTTGTCGGTGTGTGTGTGTGTGTGTTGTCGGTGTGTGTGTGTGTGTGTTGTCGGTGTGTGTGTGTGTGTGTTGTCGGTGTGTGTTTGTGTGTGTTGTCGGTGTGTGTGTGTGTTGTCGGTGTGTGTGTGTGTGTTGTCGGTGTGTGTGTGTGTGTGTTGTCGGTGTGTGTGTGTGTGTGTGTGTTGTCGGTGTGTGTGTGTGTTGTCGGTGTGTGTGTGTGTGTTGTCGGTGTGTATGTGTGTGTGTTGTCAGTGTGTGTGTGTGTGTGTGTTGTCGGTGTGTGTGTGTGTTGTCGGTGTGTGTGTGTGTTGTCGGTGTGTGTGTGTGTGTGTGTGTGTTGTCGGTGTGTGTTTGTGTGTTGGCGGTGTGTGTGTGTGTGTGTTGTCGGTGTGTGTGTGTGTGTGTTGTCGGTGTGTGTGTGTGTGTGTTGTCGGTGTGTGTGTGTGTGTGTGTGTGTGTGTGTGTGTGTGTGTTGTCGGTGTTTGTGTGTGTGTTGTCGGTGTGTGTGTGTGTGTGCTGTCGGTGTGTGTGTGTGTTGTGTGTGTGTGTCGGTGTGTGTGTGTTGTCGGTGTGTGTGTGTGTGTGTGTTGTCGGTGTGTGTGTGTGTTGTCGGTGTGTGTGTGTGTGTTGTCAGTGTGTGTGTGTGTGTGTGTTGTCGGTGTGTGTGTGTGTGTGTTGTCGGTGTGTGTGTGTGTGTTGTCGGTGTGTGTGTGTGTTGTCGGTGTGTGTGTGTGTGTGTTGTCGGTGTGTGTGTGTGTGTTTGTGTTGTCGGTGTGTGTGTGTGTGTTGTCGGTGTGTGTGTGTGTGTTGTCGGTGTGTGTGTGTGTGTTGTCGGTGTGTATGTGTGTGTGTTGTCAGTGTTTGTGTGTGTGTGTTGTCGGTGTGTGTGTGTTTATGTGTTGTCGATGTGTGTGTGTGTGTGTTGTCGGTGTGTGTGTGTGTGTGTTGTCGGTGTGTGTGTGTGTGTTGTCGGTGTGTGTGTGTGTGTGTTGTCGGTGTGTGTGTGTTGTGTGTGTGTGTCGGTGTGTGTGTGTTGTCGGTGTGTGTGTGTGTGTGTGTGTGTTGTCGGTGTGTGTGTGTGTTGTCGGTGTGTGTGTGTGTGTGTTGTCAGTGTGTGTGTGTGTGTGTTGTCGGTGTGTGTGTGTGTGTGTTGTCAGTGTGTGTGTGTGTGTGTGTGTTGTCGTTGTGTGTGTTTGTGTGTTGTCGGTGTGTGTGTGTGTGTGTGTTGTCGGTGTGTGTGTGTGTGTGTGTGAGTGTGTTGTCGGTGTTTGTGTGTGTGTTGTCGGTGTGTGTGTGTGTGTGTTGTCGGTGTGTGTGTGTGTGTTGTGTGTGTGTGTCGTTGTGTGTGTGTTGTCGGTGTGTGTGTGTGTGTGTGTTGTCGGTGTGTGTGTGTGTGTGTTGTCGGTGTGTGTGTGTGTTGTCAGTGTGTGTGTGTGTGTGTGTTGTCGGTGTGTGTGTGTGTGTGTGTGTGTTGTCGGTTTGTGTGTGTGTGTGTGTTGTCGGTGTGTGTGTGTGTGTGTTGTCGGTGTGTGTGTGTGTGTTGTCGGTGTGTGTGTGTGTGTGTGTTGTCGGTGTGTGTGTGTGTGTGTGTTGTCGGTGTGTGTGTGTGTTGTCGGTGTGTGTGTGTGTGTTGTCGGTGTGTATGTGTGTGTGTTGTCAGTGTGTGTGTGTGTGTGTGTTGTCGGTGTGTGTGTGTGTTGTCGGTGTGTGTGTGTGTGTGTTGTCGGTGTGTGTGTGTGTGTGTGTGTGTGTTGTCGGTGTGTGTTTGTGTGTTGGCGGTGTGTGTGTGTGTGTGTTGTCGGTGTGTGTGTGTGTGTGTTGTCGGTGTGTGTGTGTGTGTGTTGTCGGTGTGTGTGTGTGTGTGTGTGTGTGTGTGTGTGTGTGTTGTCGGTGTTTGTGTGTGTGTTGTCGGTGTGTGTGTGTGCTGTCGGTGTGTGTGTGTGTTGTGTGTGTGTGTCGGTGTGTGTGTGTTGTCGGTGTGTGTGTGTGTGTGTGTTGTCGGTGTGTGTGTGTGTGTGTTGTCGGTGTGTGTGTGTGTGTTGTCAGTGTGTGTGTGTGTGTGTGTTGTCGGTGTGTGTGTGTGTGTGTTGTCGGTGTGTGTGTGTGTGTTGTCGGTGTGTGTGTGTGTTGTCGGTGTGTGTGTGTGTGTGTTGTCGGTGTGTGTGTGTGTGTTTGTGTTGTCGGTGTGTGTGTGTGTGTTGTCGGTGTGTGTGTGTGTTGTCGGTGTGTGTGTGTGTGTTGTCGGTGTGTATGTGTGTGTGTTGTCAGTGTTTGTGTGTGTGTGTTGTCGGTGTGTGTGTGTTTATGTGTTGTCGATGTGTGTGTGTGTGTGTTGTCGGTGTGTGTGTGTGTGTGTTGTCGGTGTGTGTGTGTGTGTTGTCGGTGTGTGTGTGTGTGTGTTGTCGGTGTGTGTGTGTTGTGTGTGTGTGTCGGTGTGTGTGTGTTGTCGGTGTGTGTGTGTGTGTGTGTGTTGTCGGTGTGTGTGTGTGTTGTCGGTGTGTGTGTGTGTGTGTTGTCAGTGTGTGTGTGTGTGTGTTGTCGGTGTGTGTGTGTGTGTGTTGTCAGTGTGTGTGTGTGTGTCTGTGTTGTCGTTGTGTGTGTGTGTGTGTTGTCGGTGTGTGTGTGTGTGTGTGTTGTCGGTGTGTGTGTGTGTGTGTGTTTGTGTGTTGTCGGTGTTTGTGTGTGTGTTGTCGGTGTGTGTGTGTGTGTGTTGTCGGTGTGTGTGTGTGTGTTGTGTGTGTGTGTCGTTGTGTGTGTGTTGTCGGTGTGTGTGTGTGTGTGTGTTGTCGGTGTGTGTGTGTGTGTGTTGTCGGTGTGTGTGTGTGTTGTCAGTGTGTGTGTGTGTGTGTGTTGTCGGTGTGTGTGTGTGTGTGTTGTCGGTTTGTGTGTGTGTGTGTGTTGTCGGTGTGTGTGTGTGTGTGTTGTCGGTGTGTGTGTGTGTGTTGTCGGTGTGTGTGTGTGTGTGTGTGTGTGTGTTGTCGGTGTTTGTGTGTGTGTTGTCGGTGTGTGTGTGTGTGTTGTGTGTGTGTGTCGTTGTGTGTGTGTTGTCGGTGTGTGTGTGTGTGTGTTGTCGGTGTGTGTGTGTGTGTGTGTTGTCGGTGTGTGTGTGTGTGTGTGTGTGTGTGTTGTGTGTGTGTGTTGTCGGTGTGTGTGTGTGTGTTGTCGGTTTGTGTGTGTGTGTTGTCGGTGTGTGTGTGTGTGTTGTGTGAGTGTGTTGTCGGTGTGTGTGTGTGTGTTGTCGGTGTGTGTGTGTGTGTGTTGTCGGTGTGTGTGTGTGTGTTGTGTGTGTGTGTCGGTGTGTGTGTGTTGTCGGTGTGTGTGTGTGTGTGTGTTGTCGGTGTGTGTGTGTGTGTGTTGTCGGTGTGTGTGTGTGTGTTGTCGGTGTGTGTGTGTGTTGTCGGTGTGTGTGTGTTGTGTGTGTGTGTTGTCGGTGTGTGTGTGTTGTCGGTGTGTGTGTTGTCGGTGTGTGTGTGTGTGTGTGTTGTCGGTGTGTGTGTGTGTGTGTTGTCGGTGTGTGTGTGTGTGTTGTGTGTGTGTGTGTGTTGTCGGTGTGTGTGTGTGTGTTGTCGATGTGTGTGTGTGTGTGTGTTGTCGGTGTGTGTGTGTTGTGTGTTGTGTGTGTGTGTGTTGTCGGTGTGTGTGTGTGTGTTGTTGGTGTGTGTGTGTGTTGTGTGTGTGTGTGTTGTCGGTGTGTGTGTGTGTGTGTTGTCGGTGTGTGTGTGTGTGTGTTGTCGGTGTGTGTGTGTGTGTGTTGTCGGTGTGTGTGTGTGTGTTGTCGGTGTGTGTGTGTGTGATGTCGGTGTGTGTGTGTGTGTGTTGTCGGTGTGTGTGTGTGTGTTGTCGGTGTGTGTGTGTGTGTGTTGTCGGTGTGTGTGTGTGTGTGTTGTCGGTGTGTGTGTGTGTGTGTGTGTGTGTGTGTGTGTGTGTGTTGTCGGTGTTTGTGTGTGTGTTGTCGGTGTGTGTGTGTGTGTTGTCGGTGTGTGTGTGTGTGTTGTGTGTGTGTGTCGGTGTGTGTGTGTTGTCGGTGTGTGTGTGTGTGTGTGTTGTCGGTGTGTGTGTGTGTGTGTTGTCGGTGTGTGTGTGTGTGTGTGTGTGTGTGTGTGTGTGTGTTGTCGGTGTTTGTGTGTGTGTTGTCGGTGTGTGTGTGTTGTCGGTGTGTGTGTGTGTGTTGTGTGTGTGTGTCGGTGTGTGTGTGTTGTCGGTGTGTGTGTGTGTGTGTTGTCGGTGTGTGTGTGTGTGTGTTGTCGGTGTGTGTGTGTGTGTTGTCAGTGTGTGTGTGTGTGTGTGTTGTCGGTGTGTGTGTGTGTGTGTTGTCGGTGTGTGTGTGTGTGTTGTCGGTGTGTGTGTGTGTTGTCGGTGTGTGTGTGTGTGTGTTGTCGGTGTGTGTGTGTGTGTGTGTGTTGTCGGTGTGTGTGTGTGTGTGTTGTCGGTGTGTGTGTGTGTGTGTTGTCGGTGTGTGTGTGTTGTGTGTGTGTGTCGGTGTGTGTGTGTTGTCGGTGTGTGTGTGTGTGTGTGTGTTGTCGGTGTGTGTGTGTGTGTGTTGTCGGTGTGTGTGTGTGTGTGTTGTCAGTGTGTGTGTGTGTGTGTTGTCGGTGTGTGTGTGTGTTGTCAGTGTGTGTGTGTGTGTGTGTGTTGTCGTTGTGTGTGTGTGTGTGTTGTCGGTGTGTGTGTGTGTGTGTGTTGTCGGTGTGTGTGTGTGTGTGTGTGTGTGTGTTGTCGGTGTTTGTGTGTGTGTTGTCGGTGTGTGTGTGTGTGTTGTGTGTGTGTGTCGTTGTGTGTGTGTTGTCGGTGTGTGTGTGTGTGTGTTGTCGGTGTGTGTGTGTGTGTGTTGTCGGTGTGTGTGTGTGTGTGTGTGTGTGTGTGTTGTGTGTGTGTGTTGTCGGTGTGTGTGTGTGTGTGTTGTCGGTTTGTGTGTGTGTGTGTGTTGTCGGTGTGTGTGTGTGTGTTGTGTGTGTGTGTTGTCGGTGTGTGTGTGTGTGTTGTCGGTGTGTGTGTGTGTGTGTTGTCGGTGTGTGTGTGTTGTGTGTGTGTGTCGGTGTGTGTGTGTTGTCGGTGTGTGTGTGTGTGTGTGTTGTCGGTGTGTGTGTGTGTGTGTTGTCGGTGTGTGTGTGTGTGTTGTCGGTGTGTGTGTGTGTTGTTGGTGTGTGTGTGTTGTGTGTGTGTGTTGTCGGTGTGTGTGTGTTGTCGGTGTGTGTGTTGTCGGTGTGTGTGTGTGTGTGTGTTGTCGGTGTGTGTGTGTGTGTGTTGTCGGTGTGTGTGTGTGTGTGTTGTGTGTGTGTGTGTGTTGTCGGTGTGTGTGTGTGTGTTGTCGATGTGTGTGTGTGTGTGTTGTCGGTGTGTGTGTGTGTGTTGTGTGTGTGTGTTGTTGGTGTGTGTGTGTGTGTTGTTGGTGTGTGTGTGTGTTGTGTGTGTGTGTGTTGTCGGTGTGTGTGTGTGTGTGTTGTCGGTGTGTGTGTGTGTGTGTTGTCGGTGTGTGTGTGTGTGTGTTGTCGGTGTGTGTGTGTGTGTTGTCGGTGTGTGTGTGTGTGATGTCGGTGTGTGTGTGTGTGCGTTGTCGGTGTGTGTGTGTGTGTTGCTGGTGTTTGTGTGTGTGTGTGTTGTCGGTGTGTGTGTGTGTGTGTTGTCGGTGTGTGTGTGTGTGTGTGTGTGTTGTCGGTGTGTGTGTGTTGTCGGTGTGTGTGTGTGTTTTGTGTGTATGTGTGTTGTCGGTGTGTGTGTGTGTGTGTTGTCGGTGTGTGTGTGTGTGTTGTCGGGGTGTGTGTGTGTGTTGTCAGTGTGTGTGTGTTGCCGGTGTGTGTGTGTGTGTGTGTTGTGTGTGTGTGTGTGTGTGTTGTCGGTGTGTGTGTGTGTGTTGTCGGTGTGTGTGTGTGTGTGTGTTGTCGGTGTGTGTGTGTGTGTTGTCGGTGTGTGTGTGTGTGTTGTTGGTGTGTGTGTGTGTGTGTTGTGTGTGTGTGTGTTGTCGGTGTGTGTGTGTGTTGTCGGTGTGTGTGTGTGTGTGTTGTCGGTGTGTGTGTGTGTGTGTTGTCGGTGTGTGTTTGTGTGTGTTGTCGGTGTGTGTGTGTGTTGTCGGTGTGTGTGTGTGTGTTGTCGGTGTGTGTGTGTGTGTGTTGTCGGTGTGTGTGTGTGTGTGTGTGTTGTCGGTGTGTGTGTGTGTTGTCGGTTTGTGTGTGTGTGTTGTCGGTGTGTATGTGTGTGTGTTGTCAGTGTGTGTGTGTGTGTGTGTTGTCGGTGTGTGTGTGTGTGTGTTGTCGGTGTGTGTGTGTGTGTGTTGTGTGTGTGTGTGTGTTGTCGGTGTGTGTGTGTGTGTTGTCGATGTGTGTGTGTGTGTGTTGTCGGTGTGTGTGTGTGTGTTGTGTGTGTGTGTTGTCGGTGTGTGTGTGTGTGTTGTTGGTGTGTGTGTGTGTTGTGTGTGTGTGTGTTGTCGGTGTGTGTGTGTGTGTGTTGTCGGTGTGTGTGTGTGTTGTCGGTGTGTGTGTGTGTGTGTTGTCGGTGTGTGTGTGTGTGTTGTCGGTGTGTGTGTGTGTGATGTCGGTGTGTGTGTGTGTGCGTTGTCGGTGTGTGTGTGTGTTGCTGGTGTTTGTGTGTGTGTGTGTTGTCGGTGTGTGTGTGTGTGTTGTCGGTGTGTGTGTGTGTGTGTGTGTGTTGTCGGTGTGTGTGTGTTGTCGGTGTGTGTGTGTGTTTTGTGTGTATGTGTGTTGTCGGTGTGTGTGTGTGTGTGTTGTCGGTGTGTGTGTGTGTGTTGTCGGGGTGTGTGTGTGTGTTGTCAGTGTGTGTGTGTTGTCGGTGTGTGTGTGTGTGTGTTGTGTGTGTGTGTGTGTGTGTTGTCGGTGTGTGTGTGTGTGTTGTCGGTGTGTGTGTGTGTGTGTGTTGTCGGTGTGTGTGTGTGTGTTGTCGGTGTGTGTGTGTGTGTTGTTGGTGTGTGTGTGTGTGTGTTGTGTGTGTGTGTGTTGTCGGTGTGTGTGTGTGTGTGTTGTCGGTGTGTGTGTGTGTGTGTTGTCGGTGTGTGTGTGTGTGTGTTGTCGGTGTGTGTTTGTGTGTGTTGTCGGTGTGTGTGTGTGTTGTCGGTGTGTGTGTGTGTGTTGTCGGTGTGTGTGTGTGTGTGTTGTCGGTGTGTGTGTGTGTGTGTGTGTTGTCGGTGTGTGTGTGTGTTGTCGGTGTGTGTGTGTGTGTTGTCGGTGTGTATGTGTGTGTGTTGTCAGTGTGTGTGTGTGTGTGTGTTGTCGGTGTGTGTGTGTGTTGTCGGTGTGTGTGTGTGTTGTCGGTGTGTGTGTGTGTGTGTGTGTGTTGTCGGTGTGTGTTTGTGTGTTGGCGGTGTGTGTGTGTGTGTGTTGTCGGTGTGTGTGTGTGTGTGTTGTCGGTGTGTGTGTGTGTGTGTTGTCGGTGTGTGTGTGTGTGTGTGTGTGTGTGTGTGTGTGTGTTGTCGGTGTTTGTGTGTGTGTTGTCGGTGTGTGTGTGTGTGTGCTGTCGGTGTGTGTGTGTGTTGTGTGTGTGTGTCGGTGTGTGTGTGTTGTCGGTGTGTGTGTGTGTGTGTGTTGTCGGTGTGTGTGTGTGTTGTCGGTGTGTGTGTGTGTGTTGTCAGTGTGTGTGTGTGTGTGTGTTGTCGGTGTGTGTGTGTGTGTGTTGTCGGTGTGTGTGTGTGTGTTGTCGGTGTGTGTGTGTGTTGTCGGTGTGTGTGTGTGTGTGTTGTCGGTGTGTGTGTGTGTGTTTGTGTTGTCGGTGTGTGTGTGTGTGTTGTCGGTGTGTGTGTGTGTGTTGTCGGTGTGTGTGTGTGTGTTGTCGGTGTGTATGTGTGTGTGTTGTCAGTGTTTGTGTGTGTGTGTTGTCGGTGTGTGTGTGTTTATGTGTTGTCGATGTGTGTGTGTGTGTGTTGTCGGTGTGTGTGTGTGTGTGTTGTCGGTGTGTGTGTGTGTGTTGTCGGTGTGTGTGTGTGTGTGTTGTCGGTGTGTGTGTGTTGTGTGTGTGTGTCGGTGTGTGTGTGTTGTCGGTGTGTGTGTGTGTGTGTGTGTGTTGTCGGTGTGTGTGTGTGTTGTCGGTGTGTGTGTGTGTGTGTTGTCAGTGTGTGTGTGTGTGTGTTGTCGGTGTGTGTGTGTGTGTGTTGTCAGTGTGTGTGTGTGTGTGTGTGTTGTCGTTGTGTGTGTGTGTGTGTTGTCGGTGTGTGTGTGTGTGTGTGTTGTCGGTGTGTGTGTGTGTGTGTGTGAGTGTGTTGTCGGTGTTTGTGTGTGTGTTGTCGGTGTGTGTGTGTGTGTGTTGTCGGTGTGTGTGTGTGTGTTGTGTGTGTGTGTCGTTGTGTGTGTGTTGTCGGTGTGTGTGTGTGTGTGTGTTGTCGGTGTGTGTGTGTGTGTGTTGTCGGTGTGTGTGTGTGTTGTCAGTGTGTGTGTGTGTGTGTGTTGTCGGTGTGTGTGTGTGTGTGTGTGTGTTGTCGGTTTGTGTGTGTGTGTGTGTTGTCGGTGTGTGTGTGTGTGTGTCGGTGTGTGTGTGTGTGTTGTCGGTGTGTGTGTGTGTGTGTGTTGTCGGTGTGTGTGTGTGTGTGTGTTGTCGGTGTGTGTGTGTGTTGTCGGTGTGTGTGTGTGTGTTGTCGGTGTGTATGTGTGTGTGTTGTCAGTGTGTGTGTGTGTGTGTGTTGTCGGTGTGTGTGTGTGTTGTCGGTGTGTGTGTGTGTGTGTTGTCGGTGTGTGTGTGTGTGTGTGTGTGTGTTGTCGGTGTGTGTTTGTGTGTTGGCGGTGTGTGTGTGTGTGTGTTGTCGGTGTGTGTGTGTGTGTGTTGTCGGTGTGTGTGTGTGTGTGTTGTCGGTGTGTGTGTGTGTGTGTGTGTGTGTGTGTGTGTTGTCGGTGTTTGTGTGTGTGTTGTCGGTGTGTGTGTGTGCTGTCGGTGTGTGTGTGTGTTGTGTGTGTGTGTCGGTGTGTGTGTGTTGTCGGTGTGTGTGTGTGTGTGTGTTGTCGGTGTGTGTGTGTGTGTGTTGTCGGTGTGTGTGTGTGTGTTGTCAGTGTGTGTGTGTGTGTGTGTTGTCGGTGTGTGTGTGTGTGTGTTGTCGGTGTGTGTGTGTGTGTTGTCGGTGTGTGTGTGTGTTGTCGGTGTGTGTGTGTGTGTGTTGTCGGTGTGTGTGTGTGTGTTTGTGTTGTCGGTGTGTGTGTGTGTGTTGTCGGTGTGTGTGTGTGTTGTCGGTGTGTGTGTGTGTGTTGTCGGTGTGTATGTGTGTGTGTTGTCAGTGTTTGTGTGTGTGTGTTGTCGGTGTGTGTGTGTTTATGTGTTGTCGATGTGTGTGTGTGTGTGTTGTCGGTGTGTGTGTGTGTGTGTTGTCGGTGTGTGTGTGTGTGTTGTCGGTGTGTGTGTGTGTGTGTTGTCGGTGTGTGTGTGTTGTGTGTGTGTGTCGGTGTGTGTGTGTTGTCGGTGTGTGTGTGTGTGTGTGTGTTGTCGGTGTGTGTGTGTGTTGTCGGTGTGTGTGTGTGTGTGTTGTCAGTGTGTGTGTGTGTGTGTTGTCGGTGTGTGTGTGTGTGTGTTGTCAGTGTGTGTGTGTGTGTCTGTGTTGTCGTTGTGTGTGTGTGTGTGTTGTCGGTGTGTGTGTGTGTGTGTGTTGTCGGTGTGTGTGTGTGTGTGTGTTTGTGTGTTGTCGGTGTTTGTGTGTGTGTTGTCGGTGTGTGTGTGTGTGTGTTGTCGGTGTGTGTGTGTGTGTTGTGTGTGTGTGTCGTTGTGTGTGTGTTTTCGGTGTGTGTGTGTGTGTGTGTTGTCGGTGTGTGTGTGTGTGTGTTGTCGGTGTGTGTGTGTGTTGTCAGTGTGTGTGTGTGTGTGTGTTGTCGGTGTGTGTGTGTGTGTGTGTGTGTTGTCGGTTTGTGTGTGTGTGTGTGTTGTCGGTGTGTGTGTGTGTGTGTTGTCGGTGTGTGTGTGTGTGTTGTCGGTGTGTGTGTGTGTGTGTGTTGTCGGTGTGTGTGTGTGTGTGTTGTCGGTGTGTGTGTGTGTTGTCGGTGTGTGTGTGTGTGTTGTCGGTGTGTATGTGTGTGTGTTGTCAGTGTGTGTGTGTGTGTGTGTTGTCGGTGTGTGTGTGTGTTGTCGGTGTGTGTGTGTGTTGTCGGTGTGTGTGTGTGTGTGTGTGTTGTCGGTGTGTGTTTGTGTGTTGGCGGTGTGTGTGTGTGTGTGTGTGTGTTGTCGGTGTGTGTGTGTGTGTGTGTGTGTTGTCGGTGTGTGTGTGTGTGTGTTGTCGGTGTGTGTGTGTGTGTGTTGTCGGTGTGTGTGTGTGTGTTGTCGGTGTGTGTGTGTGTGTTGTCGATGTGTGTGTGTGTGTGTTGTCGGTGTGTGTGTGTGTGTTGTGTGTGTGTGTTGTTGGTGTGTGTGTGTGTGTTGTTGGTGTGTGTGTGTGTTGTGTGTGTGTGTGTTGTCGGTGTATGTGTGTGTGTGTTGTCGGTGTGTGTGTGTGTGTGTTGTCGGTGTGTGTGTGTGTGTGTTGTCGGTGTGTGTGTGTGTGTGTTGTCGGTGTGTGTGTGTGTGTTGTCGGTGTGTGTGTGTGTGATGTCGGTGTGTGTGTGTGTGTGTTGTCGGTGTGTGTGTGTGTGTGTGTGTGTTGTCGGTGTGTGTGTGTTGTCGGTGTGTGTGTGTGTTTTGTGTGTATGTGTGTTGTCGGTGTGTGTGTGTGTGTGTTGTCGGTGTGTGTGTGTGTGTTGTCGGGGTGTGTGTGTGTGTTGTCAGTGTGTGTGTGTTGTCGGTGTGTGTGTGTGTGTGTGTTGTGTGTGTGTGTGTGTGTGTTGTCGGTGTGTGTGTGTGTGTTGTCGGTGTGTGTGTGTGTGTGTGTTGTCGGTGTGTGTGTGTGTGTTGTCGGTGTGTGTGTGTGTGTTGTTGGTGTGTGTGTGTGTGTGTTGTGTGTGTGTGTGTTGTCGGTGTGTGTGTGTGTGTGTTGTCGGTGTGTGTGTGTGTGTGTGTTGTCGGTGTGTGTGTGTGTGTTGTCGGTGTGTGTTTGTGTGTGTTGTCGGTGTGTGTGTGTGTTGTCGGTGTGTGTGTGTGTGTTGTCGGTGTGTGTGTGTGTGTGTTGTCGGTGTGTGTGTGTGTGTGTGTGTTGTCGGTGTGTGTGTGTGTTGTCGGTGTGTGTGTGTGTGTTGTCGGTGTGTATGTGTGTGTGTTGTCAGTGTGTGTGTGTGTGTGTGTTGTCGGTGTGTGTGTGTGTGTGTTGTCGGTGTGTGTGTGTGTGTGTTGTGTGTGTGTGTGTGTTGTCGGTGTGTGTGTGTGTGTTGTCGATGTGTGTGTGTGTGTGTTGTCGGTGTGTGTGTGTGTGTTGTGTGTGTGTGTTGTCGGTGTGTGTGTGTGTGTTGTTGGTGTGTGTGTGTGTTGTGTGTGTGTGTGTTGTCGGTGTGTGTGTGTGTGTGTTGTCGGTGTGTGTGTGTGTGTGTTGTCGGTGTGTGTGTGTGTGTGTTGTCGGTGTGTGTGTGTGTGTTGTCGGTGTGTGTGTGTGTGATGTCGGTGTGTGTGTGTGTGCGTTGTCGGTGTGTGTGTGTGTTGCTGGTGTTTGTGTGTGTGTGTGTTGTCGGTGTGTGTGTGTGTGTGTTGTCGGTGTGTGTGTGTGTGTGTGTGTGTTGTCGGTGTGTGTGTGTTGTCGGTGTGTGTGTGTGTTTTGTGTGTATGTGTGTTGTCGGTGTGTGTGTGTGTGTGTTGTCGGTGTGTGTGTGTGTGTTGTCGGGGTGTGTGTGTGTGTTGTCAGTGTGTGTGTGTTGTCGGTGTGTGTGTGTGTGTGTGTGTTGTGTGTGTGTGTGTGTGTGTTGTCGGTGTGTGTGTGTGTGTTGTCGGTGTGTGTGTGTGTGTGTGTTGTCGGTGTGTGTGTGTGTGTTGTCGGTGTGTGTGTGTGTGTTGTTGGTGTGTGTGTGTGTGTGTTGTGTGTGTGTGTGTTGTCGGTGTGTGTGTGTGTGTGTGTGTTGTCGGTGTGTGTGTGTGTGTGTGTGTTGTCGGTGTGTGTGTGTGTTGTCGGTGTGTGTGTGTGTGTTGTCGGTGTGTATGTGTGTGTGTTGTCAGTGTGTGTGTGTGTGTGTGTTGTCGGTGTGTGTGTGTGTGTGTTGTCGGTGTGTGTGTGTTGTGTGTGTGTGTGTGTTGTCGGTGTGTGTGTGTGTGTTGTCGATGTGTGTGTGTGTGTGTTGTCGGTGTGTGTGTGTGTGTTGTGTGTGTGTGTTGTCGGTGTGTGTGTGTGTGTTGTTGGTGTGTGTGTGTGTTGTGTGTGTGTGTGTTGTCGGTGTGTGTGTGTGTGTGTTGTCGGTGTGTGTGTGTGTGTGTTGTCGGTGTGTGTGTGTGTGTGTTGTCGGTGTGTGTGTGTGTGTTGTCGGTGTGTGTGTGTGTGATGTCGGTGTGTGTGTGTGTGCGTTGTCGGTGTGTGTGTGTGTTGCTGGTGTTTGTGTGTGTGTGTGTTGTCGGTGTGTGTGTGTGTGTGTTGTCGGTGTGTGTGTGTGTGTGTGTGTGTTGTCGGTGTGTGTGTGTGTTTTGTGTGTATGTGTGTTGTCGGTGTGTGTGTGTGTGTGTTGTCGGTGTGTGTGTGTGTGTTGTCGGGGTGTGTGTGTGTGTTGTCAGTGTGTGTGTGTTGTCGGTGTGTGTGTGTGTGTGTGTTGTGTGTGTGTGTGTGTGTGTTGTCGGTGTGTGTGTGTGTGTTGTCGGTGTGTGTGTGTGTGTGTGTTGTCGGTGTGTGTGTGTGTGTTGTCGGTGTGTGTGTGTGTGTTGTTGGTGTGTGTGTGTGTGTGTTGTGTGTGTGTGTGTTGTCGGTGTGTGTGTGTGTGTGTTGTCGGTGTGTGTGTGTGTGTGTTGTCGGTGTGTGTGTGTGTGTGTGTGTTGTCGGTGTGTGTTTGTGTGTGTTGTCGGTGTGTGTGTGTGTTGTCGGTGTGTGTGTGTGTGTTGTCGGTGTGTGTGTGTGTGTGTTGTCGGTGTGTGTGTGTGTGTGTGTGTTGTCGGTGTGTGTGTGTGTTGTCGGTGTGTGTGTGTGTGTTGTCGGTGTGTATGTGTTTGTGTTGTCAGTGTGTGTGTGTGTGTGTGTGTTGTCGGTGTGTGTGTGTGTTGTCGGTGTGTGTGTGTGTTGTCGGTGTGTGTGTGTGTGTGTGTGTGTTGTCGGTGTGTGTTTGTGTGTTGGCGGTGTGTGTGTGTGTGTGTTGTCGGTGTGTGTGTGTGTGTGTTATCGGTGTGTGTGTGTGTGTGTTGTCGGTGTGTGTGTGTGTGTGTGTGTGTGTGTGTGTGTGTGTTGTCGGTGTTTGTGTGTGTGTTGTCGGTGTGTGTGTGTGTGCTGTCGGTGTGTGTGTGTGTTGTGTGTGTGTGTCGGTGTGTGTGTGTTGTCGGTGTGTGTGTGTGTGTGTGTTGTCGGTGTGTGTGTGTGTGTGTTGTCGGTGTGTGTGTGTGTGTTGTCAGTGTGTGTGTGTGTGTGTGTTGTCGGTGTGTGTGTGTGTGTGTTGTCGGTGTGTGTGTGTGTGTTGTCGGTGTGTGTGTGTGTTGTCGGTGTGTGTGTGTGTGTTGTCGGTGTGTGTGTGTGTGTTTGTGTTGTCGGTGTGTGTGTGTGTGTTGTCGGTGTGTGTGTGTGTGTTGTCGGTGTGTGTGTGTGTGTTGTCGGTGTGTGTGTGTTTATGTGTTGTCGATGTGTGTGTGTGTGTGTTGTCGGTGTGTGTGTGTGTGTGTTGTCGGTGTGTGTGTGTGTGTTGTCGGTGTGTGTGTGTGTGTGTGTTGTCGGTGTGTGTGTGTGTGTGTGTGTGTGTGTTGTCGGTGTTTGTGTGTGTGTTGTCGGTGTGTGTGTGTGTGTGTTGTCGGTGTGTGTGTGTGTGTTGTGTGTGTGTGTCGTTGTGTGTGTGTTGTCGGTGTGTGTGTGTGTGTGTGTTGTCGGTGTGTGTGTGTGTGTTGTCGGTGTGTGTGTGTGTTGTCAGTGTGTGTGTGTGTGTGTGTTGTCGGTGTGTGTGTGTGTGTGTGTGTGTTGTCGGTTTGTGTGTGTGTGTGTGTTGTCGGTGTGTGTGTGTGTGTGTGTTGTCGGTGTGTGTGTGTGTGTGTGTGTGTGTGTTGTCGGTGTTTGTGTGTGTGTTGTCGGTGTGTGTGTGTGTTGTCGGTGTGTGTGTGTGTGTTGTGTGTGTGTGTCGTTGTGTGTGTGTTGTCGGTGTGTGTGTGTGTGTGTGTTGTCGGTGTGTGTGTGTGTGTGTTGTCGGTGTGTGTGTGTGTTGTCAGTGTGTGTGTGTGTGTGTGTGTTGTCGGTGTGTGTGTGTGTGTGTGTGTGTGTGTTGTCGGTTTGTGTGTGTGTGTGTTGTCGGTGTGTGTGTGTGTGTGTTGTCGGTGTGTGTGTGTGTGTTGTCGGTGTGTGTGTGTGTGTTGTCGGTGTGTGTGTGTGTGTGTGTTGTCGGTGTGTGTGTGTGTTGTCGGTGTGTGTGTGTGTGTTGTCGGTGTGTATGTGTGTGTGTTGTCAGTGTGTGTGTGTGTGTGTGTTGTCGGTGTGTGTGTGTGTTGTCGGTGTGTGTGTGTGTGTGTTGTCGGTGTGTGTGTGTGTGTGTGTGTTGTCGGTGTGTGTTTGTGTGTTGGAGGTGTGTGTGTGTGTGTGTGTGTGTTGTCGGTGTGTGTGTGTGTGTGTGTGTGTGTTGTCGGTGTGTGTGTGTGTGTGTTGTCGGTGTGTGTGTGTGTGTGTTGTCGGTGTGTGTGTGTGTGTTGTCGGTGTGTGTGTGTGTGTGTGTTGTCGGTGTGTGTGTGTGTGTGTGTGTGTTGTCGGTGTGTGTGTGTGTTGTCGGTGTGTGTGTGTGTGTTGTCGGTGTGTATGTGTGTGTGTTGTCAGTGTGTGTGTGTGTGTGTGTTGTCGGTGTGTGTGTGTGTTGTCGGTGTGTGTGTGTGTGTGTTGTCGGTGTGTGTGTGTGTGTGTGTGTGTTGTCGGTGTGTGTTTGTGTGTTGGCGGTGTGTGTGTGTGTGTGTTGTCGGTGTGTGTGTGTGTGTGTTGTCGGTGTGTGTGTGTGTGTGTTGTCGGTGTGTGTGTGTGTGTGTGTGTGTGTGTGTGTGTGTGTGTGTGTGTGTTGTCGGTGTTTGTGTGTGTGTTGTCGGTGTGTGTGTGTGTGCTGTCGGTGTGTGTGTTGTGTGTGTGTGTCGGTGTGTGTGTGTTGTCGGTGTGTGTGTGTGTGTGTGTTGTCGGTGTGTGTGTGTGTGTGTTGTCGGTGTGTGTGTGTGTGTTGTCAGTGTGTGTGTGTGTGTGTTGTCGGTGTGTGTGTGTGTGTGTTGTCGGTGTGTGTGTGTGTGTTGTCGGTGTGTGTGTGTGTTGTCGGTGTGTGTGTGTTGTGTGTGTGTGTTGTCGGTGTGTGTGTGTTGTCGGTGTGTGTGTGTGTGTTGTCGGTGTGTGTGTGTGCGTGTGTTGTCGGTGTGTGTGTGTGTGTGTTGTCGGTGTGTGTGTGTGTGTGTGTGTGTTGTCGGTGTGTGTGTGTGTGTGTTGTCGGTGTGTGTGTGTGTGTGTTGTCGGTGTGTGTGTGTGTGTTGTCGGTGTGTGTGTGTGTGTGTGTTGTCGGTGTGTGTGTGTGTGTGTGTGTGTTGTCGGTGTGTGTGTGTGTTGTCGGTGTGTGTGTGTGTGTTGTCGGTGTGTATGTGTGTGTGTTGTCAGTGTGTGTGTGTGTGTGTGTTGTCGGTGTGTGTGTGTGTTGTCGGTGTGTGTGTGTGTGTGTTGTCGGTGTGTGTGTGTGTGTGTGTGTGTTGTCGGTGTGTGTTTGTGTGTTGGCGGTGTGTGTGTGTGTGTGTTGTCGGTGTGTGTGTGTGTGTGTTGTCGGTGTGTGTGTGTGTGTGTTGTCGGTGTGTGTGTGTGTGTGTGTGTGTGTGTGTGTGTGTGTTGTCGGTGTTTGTGTGTGTGTTGTCGGTGTGTGTGTGTGTGCTGTCGGTGTGTGTGTTGTGTGTGTGTGTCGGTGTGTGTGTGTTGTCGGTGTGTGTGTGTGTGTGTGTTGTCGGTGTGTGTGTGTGTGTGTTGTCGGTGTGTGTGTGTGTGTTGTCAGTGTGTGTGTGTGTGTGTTGTCGGTGTGTGTGTGTGTGTGTTGTCGGTGTGTGTGTGTGTGTTGTCGGTGTGTGTGTGTGTTGTCGGTGTGTGTGTGTTGTGTGTGTGTGTTGTCGGTGTGTGTGTGTTGTCGGTGTGTGTGTGTGTGTTGTCGGTGTGTGTGTGTGCGTGTGTTGTCGGTGTGTGTGTGTGTGTGTTGTCGGTGTGTGTGTGTGTGTTGTGTGTGTGTGTGTGTTGTCGGTGTGTGTGTGTGTGTTGTCGATGTGTGTGTGTGTGTGTGTTGTCGGTGTGTGTGTGTGTGTGTTGTGTGTGTGTGTGTTGTCGGTGTGTGTGTGTGTGTTGTTGGTGTGTGTGTGTGTTGTGTGTGTGTGTGTTGTCGGTGTGTGTGTGTGTGTGTTGTCGGTGTGTGTGTGTGTGTGTTGTCGGTGTGTGTGTGTGTGTGTTGTCGGTGTGTGTGTGTGTGTGTGTTGTCGGTGTGTGTGTGATGTCAGTGTGTGTGTGTGTGTGTTGTCGGTGTGTGTGTGTGTGTTGCTGGTATTTGTGTGTGTGTGTGTTGTCGGTGTGTGTGTGTGTGTTGTCGGTGTGTGTGTGTGTGTGTGTTGTCGGTGTGTGTGTGTTGTCGGTGTGTGTGTGTGTGTTGTCGGTGTGTATGTGTGTGTTGTCGGTGTGTGTGTGTGTTTTGTGTGTATGTGTGTTGTCGGTGTGTGTGTGTGTGTGTTGTCGGTGTGTGTGTGTGTGTTGTCGGGGTGTGTGTGTGTGTTGTCAGTGTGTGTGTGTGTTGTCGGTGTGTGTGTGTGTGTGTTGTGTGTGTGTGTGTGTGTGTTGTCGGTGTGTGTGTGTGTGTTGTCGGTGTGTGTGTGTGTGTTGTCGGTGTGTGTGTGTGTGTTGTTGGTGTGTGTGTGTGTGTGTTGTCGGTGTGTGTGTGTGTGTGTTGTCGGTGTGTGTGTGTGTGTGTTGTCGGTGTGTGTGTGTGTGTGTTGTCGGTGTGTGTGTGTGTGTGTGTTGTCGGTGTGTGTGTGTGTTGTCGGTGTGTGTGTGTGTGTTGTCGTTGTGTGTGTGTGTGTGTGTTGTCGGTGTGTGTGTGTGTGTGTGTGTTGTCGGTGTGTGTGTGTGTTGTCGGTGTGTGTGTGTGTGTTGTCGGTGTGTTGTGTGTGTGTTGTCGTGTGTGTGTGTGTGTGTGTGTTGTCGGTGTGTGTGTGTGTGTTGTCGGTGTGTGTGTGTGTGTGTTGTCGGTGTGTGTGTGTGTGTGTGTGTGTTGTCGGTGTGTGTGTGTGTGTTGTCGTGTGTGTGTGTGTGTTGTCGGTGTGTGTGTGTGTGTGTGTTGTCGGTGTGTGTGTGTGTGTGTGTGTTGTCGGTGTGTGTGTGTGTTGTGTGTGTGTGTCGGTGTGTGTGTGTTGTCGGTGTGTGTGTGTGTGTGTGTTGTCGGTGTGTGTGTGTGTGTGTTGTCGTGTGTGTGTGTGTGTGTTGTCGGTGTGTGTGTGTGTTGTCGGTGTGTGTGTGTTGTGTGTGTGTGTTGTCGGTGTGTGTGTGTTGTCGTGTGTGTGTGTGTGTTGTCGGTGTGTGTGTGTGTGTGTGTGTTGTCGGTGTGTGTGTGTGTGTGTTGTCGGTGTGTGTGTGTGTGTTGTGTGTGTGTGTGTGTTGTCGGTGTGTGTGTGTGTGTTGTCGTGTGTGTGTGTGTGTGTTGTCGGTGTGTGTGTGTGTGTGTGTGTGTGTGTGTGTGTGTTGTCGGTGTGTGTGTGTGTGTTGTTGGTGTGTGTGTGTGTGGTGTGTGTGTGTGTGTTGTCGGTGTGTGTGTGTGTGTTGTCGGTGTGTGTGTGTGTGTGTGTTGTCGGTGTGTGTGTGTGTGTGTTGTCGGTGTGTGTGTGTGTGTTGTCGGTGTGTGTGTGTGTGTTGTCGGTGTGTGTGTGTGTGTGTGTTGTCGGTGTGTGTGTGTGTGTTGTCTGGTGTTGTGTGTGTGTGTGTGTTGTCGGTGTGTGTGTGTGTGTTGTCGGTGTGTGTGTGTGTGTGGGTGTGTTGTCGGTGTGTGTGTGTTGTGCGGTGTGTGTGTGTGTGTTGTCGGTGTGTGTGTGTGTGTTGTCGGTGTGTGTGTGTGTTGTTGTGTGTGTGTGTGTTGTCGGTGTGTGTGTGTGTGTGTTGTCGGTGTGTGTGTGTGTGTTGTCGGGGTGTGTGTGTGTGTTGTCGTGTGTGTGTGTGTTGTCGGTGTGTGTGTGTGTGTGTGTGTGTGTTGTGTGTGTGTGTGTGTGTGTTGTCGGTGTGTGTGTGTGTGTTGTCGGTGTGTGTGTGTGTGTGTGTGTGTTGTCGGTGTGTGTGTGTGTGTGTTGTCGGTGTGTGTGTGTGTGTTGTCTGGTGTGTGTGTGTGTGTGTTGTGTGTGTGTGTGTTGTCGGTGTGTGTGTGTGTGTGTTGTCGGTGTGTGTGTGTGTGTGTTGTCGGTGTGTGTGTGTGTGTGTGTGTGTGTGTGTGTTGTCGGTGTGTGTGTGTGTTGTCGGTGTGTGTGTGTGTGTTGTCGGTGTGTGTGTGTGTGTGTGTTGTCGGTGTGTGTGTGTGTGTGTGTGTGTTGTCGGTGTGTGTGTGTGTTGTCGGTGTGTGTGTGTGTGTGTGCGGTGTGTGTGTGTGTGTGTTTGTCAGTGTGTGTGTGTGTGTGTGTGTTGTCGGTGTGTGTGTGTGTGGTTGTCGGTGTGTGTGTGTTGTGTGTGTGTGTCGGTGTGTGTGTGTTGTCGGTGTGTGTGTGTGTGTGTGTGTGTGTTGTCGGTGTGTGTGTGTGTTGTCAGTGTGTGTGTGTGTGTGTTGTCGGTGTGTGTGTGTGTGTGTTGTCAGTGTGTGTGTGTGTGTGTGTGTTGTCGTTGTGTGTGTGTGTGTGTGTTGTCGGTGTGTGTGTGTGTGTGTGTTGTCGGTGTGTGTGTGTGTGTGTGTGTGTGTGTTGTCGTGTGTGTGTGTGTGTGTGTCGGTGTGTGTGTGTGTGTGTTGTGTGTGTGTTGTCGGTGTGTGTGTGTGTGTCGGTGTCGTGTGTGTGTGTGTTGTCGGTGTGTGTGTGTGTGTGTGTTGTCGGTGTGTGTGTGTGTGTGTGTGTGTGTGTGTTGTGTGTGTGTGTGTTGTCGGTGTGTGTGTGTGTGTTGTCGGTGTGTGTGTGTGTGTGTTGTCGGTGTGTGTGTGTGTGTTGTGTGTGTGTGTTGTCGGTGTGTGTGTGTGTGTTGTCGGTGTGTGTGTGTGTGTGTTGTCGGTGTGTGTGTGTGTGTTTGTGAGTGTGTGTGTCGGTGTGTGTGTGTTGTCGGTGTGTGTGTGTGTGTGTGTGTTGTCGGTGTGTGTGTGTGTGTGTTGTCGGTGTGTGTGTGTGTGTTGTCGGTGTGTGTGTGTGTTGTCGGTGTGTGTGTGTTGTGTGTGTGTGTTGTCGGTGTGTGTGTGTTGTCGGTGTGTGTGTTGTCGGTGTGTGTGTGTGTGTGTTGTCGGTGTGTGTGTGTGTGTGTTGTCGGTGTGTGTGTGTGTGTTGTCGGTGTGTGTGTGTGTTGTCGGTGTGTGTGTGTGTGTTGTCGGTGTGTGTGTGTGTGTGTGTTGTCGGTGTGTGTGTGTGTGTGTCGGTGTGTGTGTGTGTGTTGTCGGTGTGTGTGTGTGTGTTGTTGGTGTGTGTGTGTGTTGTGTGTGTGTGTGTTGTCGGTGTGTGTGTGTGTGTGTTGTCGGTGTGTGTGTGTGTGTGTTGTCGGTGTGTGTGTGTGTGTGTTGTCGGTGTGTGTGTGTGTGTGTGTCGGTGTGTGTGTGTGTGTGTGTCCGGTGTTGGTGTGTGTGTGTGTTGTCGGTGTGTGTGTGTGTGTGTGTCGTGTGTGTGTGTGTTGTGTGTTGTCGGTGTGGTGTGTGTGTGTTGTCGGTGTGTGTGTGTGTGTTGTCGGGGTGTGTGTGGTGTTGTCGTGTGTGTGTGTGTCGGTGTGTGTGTGTGTGTGGCGTGTGTGTGTGTGTTGTCGGTGTGTGTGTGTGTGTTGTCGGTGTGTGTGTGTGTGTGTTGTCGGTGTGTGTGTGTGTGTTGTCGTGTGTGTGTGTGTGTTGTCGGTGTGTGTGTGTGTGTTGTCGGTGTGTGTGTGTGTGTGTGTGTGTGTGTGTGTGTGTGTGTGTGTGTGTGTGTGGTGTGTGTGTGTGTGTCGGTGTGTGTGTGTGTGTGTGTTGTCGGTGTGTGTGTGTGTGTGTGTCGGTGTGTGTGTGTGTGTTGTCGTGTGTGTGTGTGTGTGTGTTGTCGGTGTGTGTGTGTGTGTGTTGTCGGTGTGTGTGTGTGTGTTGTCGGTGTGTGTGTGTGTTGTCGGTGTGTGTGTGTGTGTGTTGTCGGTGTGTGTGTGTGTGTGTGTTGTCGGTGTGTGTGTGTGTGTTGTCGGTGTGTGTGTGTGTGTGTTGTCGGTGTGTGTGTGTGTGTGTGGTGTGTGTGTGTGTGTGTGTGTCGTGTGTGTGTGTGTGTGTTGTCGGTGTGTGTGTGTGTGTGTTGTCGGTGTGTGTGTGTGTGTGTGTCGTGTGTGTGTGTGTGTGTTGTCGGTGTGTGTGTGTGTGTTGTCGGTGTGTGTGTGTGTGTGTTGTCGGTGTGTGTGTGTGTGTGTTGTCGGTGTGTGTGTGTGTGTGTGTGTGTGTGTGTCGTGTGTGTGTGTTGTCGGTGTGTGTGTGTGTGTGTTGTCGGTGTGTGTGTGTGTGTGTGTGTGTGTGTGTGTGTGTGTGTGTTGTCGGTGTGTGTGTGTGTGTGTTGTCGGTGTGTGTGTGTGTGTTGTCGGTGTGTGTGTGTGTGTGTGTGTGTGTGTGTTGTCGGTGTGTGTGTGTGTGTTGTCGGTGTGTGTGTGTGTGTGTTGTCGGTGTGTGTGTGTGTGTGTGTGTCGTGTGTCGTGTGTGTGTGTGTTGTCGGTGTGTGTGTGTGTGTGTGTGTTGTCGGTGTGTGTGTGTGTGTGTTGTCGGTGTGTGTGTGTGTGTTGTCGGTGTGTGTGTGTGTGTGTCGGTGTGTGTGTCGGTTGTGTGTGTGTGTTGTCGGTGTGTGTGTGTGTGTCGGTGTGTTGTCGGTGTGTCGGTGTCGTGTGTGTGTGTGTGTTGTCGAGTGTGTGTGTGTGTGTGTTGTCGTGTGTGTGTGTTGTGTTGTCGGTGTGTGTGTGTGTGTGTTGTCGGTGTGTGTGTGTGTGTTGTCGGTGTGTGTGTGTGTGTGTGTGTGTTGTCGGTGTGTGTGTGTGTTGTCGGTGTGTGTGTGTGTGTGTGTGCGTCGTGTGTGTGTGTGTGTTGTCGGTGTGTGTGTGTGTGTGTGTCGTGTGTGTGTGTGTCGGTGTCGTGTGTGTGTGTGTTGTCGGGTGTGTGTGTGTGTGTGTTGTCGGTGTGTGTGTGTGTGTGTTGTCGGTGTGTGTGTGTGTGTGTTG
>NW_027675539.1:15000-17500 GCF_965601325.2 Salmo salar | reverse complement strand
TGTGTTGTCGGTGTGTGTGTGTGTGTGTGTGTGTGTGTGTGTGTGTGTGTGTGGTGTGTGTGTGTGTGTGTTGTCGGTGTGTGTGTGTGTGTTGTCGGTGTGTGTGTGTGTGTGTTGTCGGTGTGTGTGTGTGTGTTGTCGGTGTGTGTGTGTGTGTGTCGTGTGTGTGTGTGTGTGTGTTGTCGGTGTGTGTGTGTGTGTGTGTGTCGGTGTGTGTGTGTGTGTGTTGTCGGTGTGTGTGTGTGTGTGTGTCGGTGTGTGTGTGTGTGTTGTCGTGTGTGTGTGTGTGTGTTGTCGGTGTGTGTGTGTGTGTGTGTTGTCGGTGTGTGTGTGTGTGTTGTCGGTGTGTGTGTGTGTGTGTTGTCGGTGTGTGTGTGTGTGTTGTCGGGTGTGTGTGTGTGTGTGTGTTGTCGGTGTGTGTGTGTGTGTGTGTCGGTGTGGTGTGTGTGTGTTGTCGGTGTGTGTGTGTGTGTGTTGTCGGTGTGTGTGTGTGTGTGTTGTCGGTGTGTGTGTGTGTGTTGTCGGTGTGTGTGTGTGTGTGTCGGTGTGTGTGTGTGTGTGTTGTCGGTGTGTGTGTGTGTGTTGTCGGTGTGTGTGTGTGTGTGTTGTCGGTGTGTGTGTGTGTGTGTTGTCGGTGTGTGTGTGTGTGTTGTCGGTGTGTGTGTGTGTGTGTTGTCGGTGTGTGTGTGTGTGTGTTGTCGGTGTGTGTGTGTGTGTGTTGTCGGTGTGTGTGTGTGTGTGTTGTCGTGTGTGTGTGTGTGTGTGTTGTCGTGTGTGTGTGTTGTCGGTGTGTGTGTGTGTGTGTTGTCGGTGTGTGTGTGTGTGTGTGTTGTCGGTGTGTGTGTGTGTGTGTGTGTGTCGTGTGTGTGTGTGTGTTGTCGGTGTGTGTGTGTGTGTGTGTGTGTGTGTGTGTGTGTGTGTTGTCGTGTGTGTGTGTGTGTGTGGTGTGTGTGTGTGTGTGTGTGTGTGTGTGTGTGTGTGTGTGTGTGTGTGTGTGTGTTGTCGGTGTGTGTGTGTGTGTTGTCGGTGTGTGTGTGTGTGTGTGTCGTGGTGTGTGTGTGTGTGTTGTCGGTGTGTGTGTGTGTGTGTTGTCGGTGTGTGTGTGTGTGTGTGTTGTCGTGTGTGTGTGTGTGTGTTGTCGTGTGTGTGTGTGTGTGTTGTCGGTGTGTGTGTGTGTGTGTTGTCGTGTGTGTGTTGTGTGTGTGTGTGTGTGTGTGTTGTCGGTGTGTGTGTGTGTGTGTTGTCGGTGTGTGTGTGTGTTGTCGTGTGTGTGTGTGTGTCGGTGTGTGTGTGTGTGTGTTGTCGGTGTGTGTGTGTGTGTGTGTCGTGTGTGTGTGTGTGTGTGTGTTGTCGGTGTGTGTGTGTGTGTTGTCGGTGTGTGTGTGTGTGTGTTGTCGGTGTGTGTGTGTGTGTTGTCGGTGTGTGTGTGTGTGTTGTCGGTGTGTGTGTGTGTGTTGTCGGTGTGTGTGTGTGTGTGTGTGTGTGTGTGTGTGTGTGTGTGTGTGTGTGTGTGTGTGTGTGTGTGTTGTCGGTGTGTGTGTGTGTTGTCGTGTGTGTGTGTGTTGTCGGTGTGTGTGTGTGTGTTGTCGGTGTGTGTGTGTGTGTGTGTCGGTGTGTGTGTGTGTGTGTGTGTGTGTGTTGTCGGTGTGTGTGTGTGTGTGTGTGTGTGTGTGTGTGTGTGTGTTGTCGGTGTGTGTGTGTGTTGTCGGTGTGTGTGTGTGTGTGTGTCGTGTGTGTGTGTGTGTGTGTTGTCGGTGTGTGTGTGTGTGTTGTCGGTGTGTGTGTGTGTGTGTGTCGTGTGTGTGTGTGTGTGTTGTCGGTGTGTGTGTGTGTGTGTTGTCGGTGTGTGTGTGTGTGTGTGTGTGTGTGTGTGTGTGTGTGTGTGTTGTCGGTGTGTGTGTGTGTGTGTTGTCGGTGTGTGTGTGTGTGTGTGTGTCGTGTGTGTGTGTGTGTGTTGTCGGTGTGTGTGTGTGTGTTGTCGGTGTGTGTGTGTGTGTGTGTGTCGGTGTGTGTGTGTGTGTTGTCGGTGTGTGTGTGTGTGTGTCGGTGTGTGTGTGTGTGTGTGTGTGTGTGTGTGTGTGTGTGTGTGTTGTCGGTGTGTGTGTGTGTGTTGTTGGTGTGTGTGTGTGTGTGTGTTGTCGTGTGTGTGTGTGTGTGTTGTCGGTGTGTGTGTGTGTGTTGTCGTGTGTGTGTGTGTGTGTGTTGTCGGTGTGTGTGTGTGTGTCGGTGTGTGTGTGTGTGTGTTGTCGGTGTGTGTGTGTGTGTGTGTGTGTGTGTGTGTGTGTGTGTGTTGTCGGTGTGTGTGTGTGTGTGTGTTGTCGTGTGTGTGTGTGTGTGTTGTCGTGTGTGTGTGTGTGTTGTCGGTGTGTGTGTGTGTGTGTTGTCGTGTGTGTGTGTGTGTGTGTGTTGTCGGTGTGTGTGTGTGTGTGTTGTCGTGTGTGTGTGTGTTGTCGGTGTGTGTGTGTGTGTGTTGTCGGTGTGTGTGTGTGTGTGTTGTCGG
>NW_027675539.1:0-10000 GCF_965601325.2 Salmo salar | reverse complement strand
GGTGTGTGTGTGTGTGTGTGTGTGTGTGTGTGTGTGTGTGTTGTCGGTGTGTGTGTGTGTGTGTTGTCGGTGTGTGTGTGTGTGTGTGTTGTCGGTGTGTGTGTGTGTGTGTGTGTGTGTGTGTGTGTGTTGTCGGTGTGTGTGTGTGTGTTGTCGGTGTGTGTGTGTGTGTGTTGTCGTGTGTGTGTGTGTTGTCGGTGTGTGTGTGTGTGTGTCGTGTGTGTGTGTGTGTTGTCGGTGTGTGTGTGTGTGTGTTGTCGTGTGTGTGTGTGTGTTGTCGGTGTGTGTGTGTGTGTGTTGTCGGTGTGTGTGTGTGTGTGTGTCGTGTGTGTGTGTGTGTGTGTTGTCGGTGTGTGTGTGTGTGTTGTCGTGTGTGTGTGTGTGTGTGTGTGTGTGTGTGTGTGTGTGTGTGTGTGTTGTCGGTGTGTGTGTGTGTGTGTTGTCGGTGTGTGTGTGTGTGTTGTCGGTGTGTGTGTGTGTGTGTTGTCGGTGTGTGTGTGTGTGTGTGTGTGTGTGTGTGTGTGTGTGTGTGTGTGTGTGTGTGTGTGTGTGTTGTCGGTGTGTGTGTGTGTGTTGTCGGTGTGTGTGTGTGTGTTGTCGGTGTGTGTGTGTGTGTGTGTCGTGTGTGTGTGTGTGTTGTCGGTGTGTGTGTGTGTGTGTTGTCGGTGTGTGTGTGTGTGTGTGTTGTCGGTGTGTGTGTGTGTGTGTTGTCGGTGTGTGTGTGTGTGTGTCGTGTGTGTGTGTTGTCGTGTGTGTGTGTGTGTGTTGTCGGTGTGTGTGTGTGTGTGTTGTCGGTGTGTGTGTGTGTGTTGTCGGTGTGTGTGTGTGTGTGTTGTCGGTGTGTGTGTGTGTGTTGTCGGTGTGTGTGTGTGTGTGTGTGTGTGTGTGTGTGTGTGTGTTGTCGGTGTGTGTGTGTGTGTGTTGTCGGTGTGTGTGTGTGTGTGTTGTCGGTGTGTGTGTGTGTGTTGTCGTGTGTGTGTGTGTGTGTTGTCGGTGTGTGTGTGTGTGTGTCGGTGTGGTGTGTGTGTGTGTTGTCGGTGTGTGTGTGTGTGTGTGTGTGTGTGTGTCGGTGTGTGTGTGTGTGTTGTCGTGTGTGTGTGTGTGTGTTGTCGGTGTGTGTGTGTGTGTGTGTCGGTGTGTGTGTGTGTGTTGTCGGTGTGTGTGTGTGTTGTGTGTGTGTGTGTGTGTGTGTGTGTGTGTGTGTGTGTGTGTGTGTGTGTGTGTTGTCGGTGTGTGTGTGTGTGTGTGGTCGGTGTGTGTGTGTGTGTTGTCGGTGTGTGTGTGTGTGTGTGTCGTGTGTGTGTGTGTGTTGTCGTGTGTGTGTGTGTGTGTGTTGTCGGTGTGTGTGTGTGTGTTGTTGTCGTGTGTGTGTGTGTGTGTTGTCGGTGTGTGTGTGTGTGTGTTGTCGGTGTGTGTGTGTGTGTGTTGTCGGTGTGTGTGTGTGTGTGTCGTGTGTGTGTGTGTGTGTTGTCGGTGTGTGTGTGTGTGTTGTCGGTGTGTGTGTGTGTGTGTGTTGTCGGTGTGTGTGTGTGTGTTGTCGGTGTGTGTGTGTGTGTGTGTTGTCGGTGTGTGTGTGTGTGTTGTCGGTGTGTGTGTGTGTGTGTTGTCGGTGTGTGTGTGTGTGTGTTGTCGTGTGTGTGTGTGTGTGTGTGTGTGTTGTCGGTGTGTGTGTGTGTGTGTGTCGTGTGTGTGTGTGTGGTGTGTGTGTGTGTGTGTGTTGTCGGTGTCGTGTGTGTGTGTGTGTGTTGTCGGTGTGTGTGTGTGTGTGTGTCGTGTGTGTGTGTGTGTGTGTGTGTGTGTGTGTGTGTGTTGTCGGTGTGTGTGTGTGTGTGTGTTGTCGGTGTGTGTGTGTGTGTGTTGTCGGTGTGTGTGTGTGTGTTGTCGGTGTGTGTGTGTGTGTGTGTGTCGTGTGTGTGTGTGTTGTCGGTGTGTGTGTGTGTGTGTTGTCGGTGTGTGTGTGTGTGTTGTCGGTGTGTGTGTGTGTGTGTTGTCGGTGTGTGTGTGTGTGTGTGTCGGTGTGTGTGTGTGTGTGTTGTCTGTGTGTGTGTGTGTGTGTGTTGTCGGTGTGTGTGTGTGTGTGTTGTCGGTGTGTGTGTGTGTGTGTTGTCGGTGTGTGTGTGTGTGTTGTCGGTGTGTGTGTGTGTGTGTGTTGTCGGTGTGTGTGTGTGTGTGTTGTCGGTGTGTGTGTGTGTGTCGTGTGTGTGTGTGTTGTCGGTGTGTGTGTGTGTGTTGTCGGTGGTGTGTGTGTGTGTGTTGTCGGGTGTGTGTGTGTGTGTTGTCGGTGTGTGTGTGTGTGTTGTGTGTGTGTGTGTGTGTGTTGTCGGTGTGTGTGTGTGTGTGTGTCGTTGTCGGTGTGTGTGTGTGTGTTGTCGGTGTGTGTGGTGTGTGTGTGTGTGTTGTCGGTGTGTGTGTGTGTTGTCGGTGTGTGTGTGTGCGTGTGTGTGTGTGTGTGTGTGTTGTCGGTGTGTGTGTGTGTGTGTTGTCGGTGTGTGTGTGTGTGTGTGTGTCGTGTGTGTTGTCGTGTGTGTGTGTGTCGGTGTGTGTGTGTGTGTTGTCGGTGTGTGTGTGTGTGTGTTGTCGGTGTGTGTGTGTGTGTTGTCGGTGTGTGTGTGTGTGTGTGTGTGCGGTGTGTGTCGTGTGTGTGTGTGTGTGTTGTCGGTGTGTGTGTGTGTGTGTTGTCGGTGTGTGTGTGTGTGTGTGTTGTCGTGTGTGTGTGTCGGTGTGTGTGTGTGCGTTGTCGGTGTGTGTGTGTGTGTGTTGTCGGTGTGTGTGTGTGTCGGTGTGTGTGTGTGTGTTGTCGGTGTGTGTGTGTGTGTGTGTGTGTCGGTGTGTCGTGTGTGTGTGTGTTGTCGGTGTGTGTGTGTGTGTTGTCGGTGTGTGTGTGTGTGTGTGTCGGTGTGTGTGTTGTCGGTGTGTGTGTGTGTGTGTGTCGTGTGTGTGTGTGTGTGTGTTGTCGGTGTGTGTGTGTGTGTGTGTGTGGTGTGTGTGCGTGTGTTGTCGTGTGTGTGTGTGTGTCGTGTGTGTGTGTGTGTCGTGTGTTGTCGTGTGTGTGTGTGTGTCGGTGTGTGTGTGCGTTGTCGGTGTGTGTGTGTGTGTGTCGTGTGTGTGTGTGTGTCGGTCGGTGTGTGTGTGTGTGTGTGTGTTGTCGGTGTGTGTGTGTGTGTTGTCGGTGTGTGTGTGTGTGTGTTGTCGGTGTGTGTGTGTGTGTGTTGTCGGTGTGTGTGTGTGTGTGTGTTGTCGGTGTGTGTGTGTGTGTGTGTGTGTGTGTGTGTGTGTGTGTTGTCGGTGTTTGTGTGTGTGTGTTGTCGGTGTGTGTGTGTGTGTGCTGTCGGTGTGTGTGTGTGTGTTGTGTGTGTGTGTCGGTGTGTGTGTGTTGTCGGTGTGTGTGTGTGTGTGTGTGTGTTGTCGGTGTGTGTGTGTGTGTGTGTTGTCGGTGTGTGTGTGTGTGTTGTCCCAGTGTGTGTGTGTGTGTGTGTTGTCGGTGTGTGTGTGTGTGTGTGTTGTCGGTGTGTGTGTGTGTGTTGTCGGTCGGTGTGTGTGTGTGTGTGTGTTGTCGGTGTGTGTGTGTGTGTGTGTGTGTGTGTGTGCGTGTGTTGTCGGTGTTTGTGTGTGTTGTCGGTGTGTGTGTGTGTGCGTTGTCGGTGTGTGTGTGTGTGTTGTGTGTGTGTGTCGTTGTGTGTGTGTGTTGTCGGTGTGTGTGTGTGTGTGTGTTGTCGGTGTGTGTGTGTGTGTGTTGTCGGTGTGTGTGTGTGTGTTGTCAGTGTGTGTGTGTGTGTGTGTTGTCGGTGTGTGTGTGTGTGTGTTGTCGGTGTGTGTGTGTGCGCGTGTCGGTCGTGTGTGTTGTGCTTGAATGTTGATACAGGTGTGTGTGTGTTGTCGGTGTGTGTGTGTGTGTGTGTGTTGTCGGTGTGCGTGTGTGTGTGTTGTCGGTGTGTGTGTGTGTGTTGTGTGAGTGTGTCGTTGTGTGTGTGTGTTGTCGGTGTGTGTGTGTGTGTGTGTTGTCGGTGTGTGTGTGTGTGTGTTGTCGGTGTGTGTGTGTGTGTGTGTGTTGTCGGTGTCGTGTGTGTGTGTTGTCGGTGTGTGTGTGTGTGTCGTTGTCGGTGTGTGTGTGTGTGTTGTCGGTGTGTGTGTGTGTGTGTGTCGGTGTGTGTGTGTGTGTGTCCTGTCGGTGTGTGTGTGTGTGTGTGTTGTCGGTGTGTGTGTGTGTTGTCGGTGTGTGTGTGTGTGTGTTGTCGGTGTGTATGTGTGTGTGTTGTCGTGTGTGTGTGTGTGTGTGTTGTCGGTGTGTGTGTGTGTGTGTTGTCGGTGTGTGTGTGTGTGTGTGTGTGTTGTCGGTGTGTGTTTGTGTGTTAGCGGTGTGTGTGCGTGTGTGTGTGTGTGTGTGTGTGTGTGCGTGTGTGTGTTGTCGGTGTGTGTGTGTGTGCGTGTGTGTGTGTGTGTGTGTTGTCGTGTGTGTTGTCGGTGTGTGTGTGTGTTGTCGGTGTGTGTGTGTGTGTGTTGTCGGTGTGTGTGTGTGTGTGTTGTTGTCGGTGTGTGTGTGTGTGTGTGTGTGTGTTGTCGGTGTGTGTGTGTCGCTTGTCGGTGTGTGTGTGTGTGTTGTCGGTGTGTATGTGTGTGTGCTGTCAGTGTGTGTGTGTGTGTTGTGTGTGTCGGTGTGTGTGTGTGTTGTCGGTGTGTGTGTGTGTGTGTGTTGTCGGTGTGTGTGTGTGTGTGTGTCGTGTTGTCGGTGTGTGTTTGTGTGTTGGCAGTGTGTGTGTGTGTGTGTGTTGTCGGTGTGTGTGTGTGTGTGTGTCGTGTGTGTGTGTGTGTGTTGTCGGTGTGTGTGTGTGTGTGTCGTGTGTGTGTGTGTGTGTGTCGTGTGTGTGTGTGTTTGTGTGTGTGTTGTCGGTGTGTGTGTGTGTGTGTTGTGGCGTGTGTGTGTGTGTGGTGTGTGTGTGTGTGTGTCGGTGTGTGTGTGTGTGTGTTGTCGGTGTGTGTGTGGTGTGTTGTCGGTGTGTGTGTGTGTTGTCGGTGTCGTGTGTGTGTGTGTTGTCGGTGTGTGTGTGTGTGTTGTCGGTGTGTGTGTGTGTTGTCGGTGTGTGTGTGTGTGTGTGTCGTTGTGTGTGTGTGTGTGTGTGTTGTCGGTGTGTGTGTGTGTGTGTGTTGTCGGTGTGTGTGTGTGTGTTGTCGTGTGTGTGTGTGTGTTGTCGTGTGTGTGTGTGTTGTCGGTGTGTGTGTGTGTGTTGTCGGTGTGTGTGTGTGTGTGTGTTGTCGGTGTGTGTGTGTGTGTTGTCGGTGTGTGTGTGTGTGTGTGTGTCGTGTGTGTGGTGTGTGTGTTGTCGGTGTGTGTGTGTGTGTTGTCGTGTGTGTGTGTGTGTTGTCGGTGTGTGTGTGTGTGTGTTGTCGGGTGTGTGTGTGTGTGTTGTCGGTGTCGTGTGTGTGTGTTGTCGGTGTGTGTGTCGGTGTGTTGTCGGTGTGTGTGTGTGTGTGTTGTCGGTGTCGGTGTGTGTGTGTGTTGTCGGTGTGTGTGTGTGTGTTGTCGGTGTGTGTGTGTGTGTGTTGTCGGTGTGTGTGTGTGTGTGTTGTCGGTGTGTGTGTGTGTGTTGTCGGTGTGTGTGTGTGTGTTGTGGTGTGTGTGTTGTCGGTGTGTGTGTGTGTGTTGTCGGTGTGTGTGTGTGTGTGTGTTGTCGGTGTGTGTGCGTGTGTGTTGTCTGGTGTGTGTGTGTGTTGTCGGTGTGTGTGTGTGTGTGTGTTGTCGGTGTGTGTGTGTGTGTGTTGTCGGTGTGTGTGTGTGTGTGTGTGTGTCGGTGTGTGTGTGTGTTGTCGGTGTGTGTGTCGGTGTGTGTGTTGTCGGTGTGTGTGTGTGTGTGTCGTGTGTGTTGTGTGTGTGTGTGTGTGCGTTGTCGGTGTGTGTGTGTGTGTGTTGTCGGTGTGTGTGTGTGTGTGTTGTCGGTGTGTGTGTGTGTGTGTTGTCGGTGTGTGTGTGTGTGTGTTGTCGGTGTGTGTGTGTGTTGTCGGTGTGTGTGTGTGTGTGTGTGTTGTCGGTGTGTGTGTGTGTGTGTTGTCGGTGTGTGTGTGTGTGTGTGTTGTCGTGTGTGTGTGTGTGTGTTGTCGGTGTGTGTGTGTGTGTGTTGTCGGTGTGTGTGTGTGTGTTGTCGGTGTGTGTGTGTGTTGTCGGTGTGTGTGTGTCGTGTGTGTTGTCGCTGTGTGTGTGTTGTCGGTGTGTGTGTGTGTGTGTGTTGTCGGTGTGTGTGTGTCAGTGTTGTCGGTGTGTGTGTGTGTGTGTGTTGTCGGTGTGTGTGTGTGTGTGTTGTCGGTGTGTGTGTGTGTGTCGTCGGTGTGTGTGTGTGTGTGTGTGGTGTCGTGTGTCGGTGTGTGTGTGTGTGTGTGTTGTCGGTGTGTGCGTGTGTGTGTTGTCGGTGTGTGTGTGTGTGTGTTGTCGGTGTGTGTGTGTGTGTCGGTCGGTGTGTGTGTGTGTGATGTTGTCGGTGTGTGTGTGTGTGTGTTGTCGGTGTGTGTGTGTTGTCGGTGTGTGTGTGTGTGTTGTCGGTGTGTGTGTGTGTGTGTGTTGTCGGTGTGTGTGTGTGTTGTCGGTGTGTGTGTGTGTGTGTTGTCGGTGTGTGTGTGTGTGTTGTCGGTGTGTGTGTGTGTGTGTGTTGTCAGGTGTGTGTGTGTGTTGCTGGTGTCGGTGTGTGTGTGTGTGTGTTGTCGGTGTGTGTGTGTGTGTTGTCGGTGTGTGTGTGTGTGTGTTGTCAGTGTGTGTGTGTGTGTGTGTGTGTCGTGTTGTCGGTGTGTGTGTGTGTGTTGTCGGTGTGTGTGTGTGTGTGTCGGTGTTGTCGGTGTGTGTGTCGGTGTGTGTTGTGTGTGTGTGTTGTCGCTGTGTGTGTGTCGGTGTCGGTGTGTGTGTGTGTTGTCGTGTGTGTGTGTGTGTGTTGTCGGTGTGTGTGTGTGTGTGTCGGTGTCGTGTGTGTGTGTGTTGTCGGTGTGTGTGTGTGTTGTCGGTCGTGTGTGTGTGTGTGTGTTGTCGGTGTGTGTGTGTGTGTGTGTTGTCGGTGTGTGTGTGTGTGTTGTCGGTGTGTGTGTGTGTGTTGTGGGTGTGTGTGTCGGTGTGTGTGTGTCGTGTTGTCGGTGTGTGCGTGTGTGTGTTGTCGGTGTGTGTGTGTGTTGTCGGTGTGTCAGTGTGTGTGTTGTGTGTGTGTTGTTGTCGGTGTGTGTGTGTGTTGTCGGTGTGTGTGTTGTCGGTGTGTGTGTGTGTGTGTGTGTGTTGTCGGTGTGTGTGTGTGTGTGTTGTCGGTGTGTGTGTGTGTTGTCGGTGTGTGTGTGTGTGTGTTGTCAGTGTGTGTGTGTGTGTGTGTTGTCGGTGTGTGTGTGTGTGTGTGTTGTCGGTGTGTGTGTGTGTGTGTCGTTGTCGGTGTGTGTGTGTGTGTTGTCAGTGTGTGTGTGTGTGTGTGTGTTGTCGGTGTGTGTGTGTGTGTGCTGGTGTCGGTGTGTGTGTGTGTGTTGTCGGTGTGTGTGTGTGTGTTGTCGGTGTGTGTGTGTGTGTTGTCGGTGTGTGTGTGTGTGTGTGTCGTGTGTGTGTTGTCGGTGTGTGTGTGTGCGTTGTCGGTGTGTGTGTGTGTTGTCGGTGTGTTTGTGTGTGTGTGTTGTCGCTGTGTGTGTGTGTGTTGTCGGTGTGTGTGTGTGTGTGTTGTGTGTGCGTGTGTTGTCGGTGTGTGTGTGTGTGTTGTCGGTGTGTGTGTGTGTTGTCGGTGTGTGTGTGTGTGTGTTGTCGGTGTGTGTGTGTGTGTTGTCGGTGTGTGTGTGTGTGTGTTGTCGGTGTGTGTGTGTGTTGTCGGTGTGTGTGTGTGTGTGTGTGTGTGTTGTCGGTGTGTGTGTGTGTGTTGTCGGTGTGTGTGTGTTTATGTGTTGTCGGTGTGTGTGTGTGTGTGTGTTGTCGGTGTGTGTGTGTGTGTGTTGTCGGTGTGTGTGTGTGTGTTGTCGGTGTGTGTGTGTTGTCGGTGTGTGTGTGTGTGTGTGTGTTGTCGGTGTGTGTGTGTGTGTTGTCGGTGTGTGTGTGTGTGTGTCGTGTTGTCGGGTGTGTGTGTGTGTTGTCGGTGTGTGTGTGTGTGTTGTCGGTGTGTGTGTGTGTGTGTTGTCGGTGTGTGTGTGTGTGTTGTGTGTGTGTGTGTTGTCGGTGTGTGTGTGTGTGTTGTCGGTGTGTGTGTGTGTGTGTGTTGTCGGTGTGTGTGTGTGTGTGTGTTGTCTGTGTGTGTGTGTGTGTGTTGTCGGTGTGTGTGTGTGTGTGTGTGTTGTCGGTGTGTGTGTGTGTGTGTTGTCGGTGTGTGTGTGTGTGTGTGTGTTGTCGGTGTGTGTGGTGTGTGTGTGTGCGTTGTCGGTGTGTGTGTTGTCGGTTTGTGTGTGTGTGTGTGTGTTGTCGGTGTGTGTGTGTGTGTGTGTGTTGCCGGTGTGTGTGTGTGTGTTGTCGGTGTGTGTGTGTGTGTGTGTTGTCGGTGTGTGTGTGTGTGTGTCGGTGTCGTGTGTGTGAGTGTGTGTGTGTTGTCGGTGTGTGTGTGTGTGTGTCGTCGTGTGTGCGTGTGTGTGTTGTCGGTGTGTGTGTGTGTGTGTTGTCGGTGTGTGTGTGTGTTGTCGGTGTGTGTGTGTGTGTGTGTTGTCGGTGTGTGTGTGTGTGTTGTCGGTGTGTGTGTGTTTATGTGTTGTCGGTGTGTGTGTGTGTGTGTTGTCGGTGTGTGTGTGTGTGTGTTGTGCGTGTGTGTGTGTGTGTGTTGTCGGTGTGTGTGTGTGTGTGTCGGTCGGTGTGTGTGTGTGTGTTGTCGTGTGTGTGTGTGTGTTGTCGGTGTGCGTGTGTGTTGTCGTGTGTGTGTGTCGAGTGTGTTTGTGTGTGTTGTCGGTGTGTGTTTGTGTGTTGTCGGTGTGTGTGTGTGTGTGTTGTCGGTGTGTGTGCGTGTTGTGTGTGTGTGTGTGTGTGTTGTCGGTGTGTGTGTTTGTGTGTTGTCAGTGTGTGTGTGTGTGTGTGTGTTGTCGGTGTGTGTGTGTGTGTGTTGTCAGTGTGTGTGTGTGTGTGTGTTGTCGTTGTGTGTGTTTGTGTGTGTGTGTTGTCGGTGTGTGTGTGTGTGTTGTCGGTGTGTGTGTGTGTGTGTGCGTGTGTGTGTGTGTGTTGTCGGTGTGTGTGTGTTGTCGGTGTGTGTGTGTGTGTGTTGTCGGTGTGTGTGTGTGTGTGTTGTCGGTGTGTGTGTGTGCGTGTGTTGTCGGTGTGTGTGTGTGTGTGTTGTCAGTGTGTGTGTGTGTGTGTGTGTTGTCGGTGTGTGTGTGTGTGTGTTGTCGGTGTGTGTGTGTGTGTGTTGTCGGTGTGTGTGTGTGTGTGTCGGTGTGTGTGTGTGTGTTGTCGGTGTGTGTGTGTGTGTTGTCGGTTTGTGTGTGTGTGTGTGTGTTGTCGGTGTGTGTGTGTGTGTTGTCGGTGTGTGTGTGTGTTGTCGGTGTGTGTGTGTTGTCGGTGTGTGTCGTGTGTGTTGTCAGTGTGTGTGTGTCGGTGTGTGTGTGTCGGTGTCGTGTGTGTGTGTGTGTGTGTGTGTGTGTGTTGTCAGTGTGTGTGTGTGTGTGTGTTGTCGGTGTGTGTGTGTGTGTGTGTTGTCGGTGTGTGTGTGTGTGTGTGTCGGCTGTGTGTGTGTGTGTGTGTTGTCGGTGTGTGTGTGTGTGTGTGTGTGTTGTCGGTGTGTGTGTGTGTGTTTGTCGGTGTGTGTGTGTGTGTTGTCGGTGTCGTGTGTGTGTGTTGTCGGTGTGTGTGTGTGTGTGTCGGTGTCGGTGTGTGTGTCGTGTGTGTGTGTCGGTGTGTGTGTGTTGTCGGTGTGTGTGTGTGTGTGTTGTCGGTGTGTGTGTGTGTGTGTCTGTCGGTGTGTGTGTGTGTTGTCGTGTGTGTGTGTGTGTGTTGTCGGTGTGTTGTGTGAGTGTCGTGTGTGTGTTGTCGGTGTGTGTGTGTGTTGTCGGTGTGTGTGTGTGTGTTGTCGGTGTGTGTGTGTGTGTGTTG
>NW_027675538.1:207500-323042 GCF_965601325.2 Salmo salar | reverse complement strand
ATTCCATGTGTAACTCTGTGTTGTTGTTTGTGTCACACTGCTTTGCTTTATCTTGGCCAGGTTGCAGTTGTAAATGAGAACTTGTTCTCAACTGGCCTACCTGGTTAAATAAAGGACTTGTTCTCAACTGGCCTACCTGGTTAAATAAAGGACTTGTTCTCAATTGGCCCACCTGGTTAAATAAAGGTGAAATTAAATAAACAGTAATGGCATTACCCCGGCAACACAGAGAAAACATGATGAACAGTCTGTCATTGTAGAAAACGGACAACCCCTCCTCAACTCCCAGGTCAACCCGAGCCAATCAGCTATTGGTGTCCAGGGCTCCACGTAATACCCTCCACTCGATGACCCCTGACCTTTCCAGCACTGGGAGCTTATAGAGCACCCTCCACCTATACCCTGCCATGCTCTCAGCCCCCACAACCCCCTGCCTCTGATGCCCCTTCCCTCCCGCTAAGCCCACCTCCGTACGGTACAGTAGCCTCTGTGCTGCTTTGAGTCAGAACGCTGCCACCCTGCTCTCCAGGTCCACCAAAACCAGTGATCAGTGGTTCCTCCCATCCCCACGGCCCAGGCACCACCACCCCCCCTCTCGTGTGGGTCTCAGCAGCTGCCAGGCCCTCAGTACTGCAGCATAGAAATCAGAGACCCCTGTTGTATTGAGTCTCTCCGGCCGCATGATGAAGAGCTGCTGATCCAGCCACAAACCCAATTCAGTTTTCCATAAATGGCACCAAAAAAAAACGACCTTTTAATTTACCACTAAAACCTGTTCTTAGGACCAAGCCATAAAAACTGTATTATAATAATAACTGGTTTACGTTTTAACTACCAACAATTGGTAAAAACTTTCCCCTTTCGGAAACAATGGGACGACCTCAGAGTTGACAAGGTAAAACTCTGTTGTTCTGCCGCTGAACAAGGCAGTTAACCCACTGGTCCCCAGGAGGCCGTCATTGTAAATAGAATTTGTTCTTAACTGACCTGCCTGGTTAAATAAAGGTTTCATTAAAAAGTGTAGCAATAACTTAACTTTTCATTATTTAGACAGACTCCTCTAAATAATAAATATAATAAAATAACAAAAAAACAGTTAAATGCTAAGTACTATACATAGGTTTTATTTAAAAAATAACAATAGAACCTATTTAGTACTATAATGGTATTTACTAACATAATATTATTACTATAATAGTTTCTAAAGGGGTTGTAGGCTACCCTACCCTAGAATTAGGGTTCAGGATAAAACAGGTTATACGTAGGGTTAGAGTTTCTGTACAGTACTTTGTGACATCTGCTGATGTAAAAAGGTCTTCATAAATACATTAGATTGATTGTTAGGTTCAGGGTATTTAAAGAGATAAACTGTATGGGTTTATATCTCTCTTGCTCCTCCCTGTGGTCTTCTGTGGGAACTACATACCTCATTCACCACACTTGATAGGCTCATAATCTGAGGTAGCAACTGAGTCAGAGCTACAAATATATGATCTCCACCTATCCATTAGGTTTACAACTCAGTGAACCTGCGCAGCATTCTCTCTATTTGATGTCTACGAACCAACAGATTTCAACGATTATCATATTACCCAGCAGCCATTTAGAAACAAATAAAAAAAGGTTATTTCTTTTTATTCTTTCTTCTGACTGTTTAAATCGGCCACATCTTGAAAAAGAGAACAGGGACATGCGATTTGTTGAGAATTTACACCTTTTAATATATAAAAAAATATATATATACAGATAACCATGACCAGAACATGTTTAACGTTTGATGGTTTTGCGCCAACCATCCCTGTACCAACTACAATCAATAACCAGGTGAACAGTGAGCTTCCTCACCAAGTAGCTGTAACCTAGTTAATAACAAGTTACCTTAGGTAAACCTACAAGGATAGTTAATAATAAGTTACCTGAGGTAAACCTACAAGGTTAGTTAATAATAAGTTACCTGAGGTAAACCTACAAGGATAGTTCATAATAAGTTACCTGAGGTAAACCTACAAGGATAGTTAATAATAAGTTACCTGAGGTAAACCTACAAGGATAGTTAATAATAAGTTACCTGAGGTAAACCTACAAGGATAGTTAATAATAAGTTACCTGAGGTAAACCTACAAGGATGGTTAATAATAAGTTACTTGAGGTAAACCTACAAGGATAGTTAATAATAAGTTACCTGAGGTAAACCTACAAGGATAGTTAATAATAAGTTACCTGAGGTAAACCTACAAGTTTAGTTAATAATAAGTTACCTGAGGTAAACCTACAAGGATAGTTAATAATAAGTTACCTGAGGTAAACCTACAAGGTTAACGCGGGCTGGAAGAGAATTACTTCAAAACCACAGCAAACAGCTGGGACATACAGTAATATTATATATATATAATATTATATCACTGGGCTCCTCTGTGCTAACAAACCCTGTGTACCACCCCTCCCCTGTTTAACCTTGAATTTCGTTCAGAAAAACACTTCCACATTTAGCAAAACGAACCAACTCTTTACGGATCTGTTCGGTGGTAATAAACGGAGGCAGATTAGACACCACTACTCTTGTCGAAATCAGCACCAACACAACCCCTCACATAAATCATACTGGTAACTAGCCGGGTAACAAGACTCACCTTTTACATTACCACAACCACCGCCTTGTTCATTCTGGATACAGAGTGTATATGTTCCTCTCCCACCTGTTCACCGACCAGGATCAATAATTCCTCCACACCATTCTCCACAACGCACCTGAAGAGACAGCGTTTCTTCTCCACTCGGTTGAGGACATCAAACTACCCTACTCCCTCCTCAACTCTAACCGATAAACAGCGGAAACCGATAAACAAACCCTCCCACCATGACAAAATACATTTGGAAAATAGGCAAAAGAATAGCTGCACTCTTTACGAATGACAAAACCTCACGTTACCAACTTCTTCTTCTTCTATGGTATAATGGCGGTCCTCAAACCAACGTTAAAGGAGCGTGGCGCCTCCTACTGTGCTGGAGTGTGTTCAATCACGGTTTACACCATTTCTAAATCCTCCTACCTAACTCAGTACTTCTGAGAAAATAAAAAAGATCCCTACTAACTTCTAATAGACCCTCCCCCATCCCCCAAATCCCTTCCAACCCCCCATCCAACCCCATCCAACCTCAATGACCCTACACTTCAATCTTTCCCTCTCTTCAACATCCTTACAACACTATAACAACACATGCTCCACCGTTTCATTGACAATACCCTCCAGACACAAACCATTCACATGCTGCCAACCAGATGGAAGGACCAGTTCGATGTACAATGTCCTAAAGACAATCGAGGAAACACCACCTCTTCCTTCCTAATCTGACCTTTGAACCTTGGTCCACCGACCTTTAGAGGACATATAAATGCCGTCCCTTGTGCTCAGAGTCCCATCTCTTCTGCCACACATCTATCAAAATGTCTCTGATCTCACATTTGTCCTCACCTCTACCCAGTGGAACATTAATATATATTATATCTTGTTTTAAAGTTATTTTAGCTAACTAGTCTACAATTTCATTCCATTCCACACCTGAATGTGCTGGGACCCAGCATAATCTCACTACTAGACCCATTCTCTCAATTCTCCATAATAACATTAACACCTCCAATAGTAGGTCACTCCTAATAGATTTACCAGATGATAAACTATTATATGATAATACTAAAAAACACCCTTCTAACTAACCCTACACTCATTAAAACCCACTACCCCATTCCACTACTTTGACCCTATCTGCTCCTGCACCAGGCCAACTAACCCTACACTCATTAAAACCCACTACCCCATTCCACTACTTTGACCCTATCTGCTCCTGCACCAGGCCAACTAACCCTACACTCATTAAAACCCACTACCCCATTCCACTACTTTGACCCTATCTGCTCCTGCACCAAGCCAACTAACCCTACACTCATTAAAACCCACTACCCCATTCCACTACTTTAACCCTATCTGCTCCTGCACCAGGCCAACTAACCCTACACTCATTAAAACCCACTACCCCATTCCACTACTTTAACCCTATCTGCTCCTGCACCAGGCCAACTAACCCTACACTCATTAAAACCCACTACCCCCATTCCACTACTTTGACCCTATCTGCTCCTGCACCAGGCCAACTAACCCTACACTCATTAAAACCCACTACCCCATTCCACTACTTTGACCCTGTCTGCTCCTGCACCAGGCCAACTAACCCTACACTCATTAAAACCCACTACCCCCATTCCACTACTTTGACCCTATCTTCTCCTGCACCAGGCCAACTAACCCTACACTCATTAAAACCCACTACCCCATTCCACTACTTTGACCCTATCTGCTCCTGTAACCAGGCCACCGGCCTGGGAGGACGGGACACCACCACTCAACACACCCTGGAACTCTTCTGAAGTCAAATCTAGTATGACCAAATACTTCTCTGCAGCTGCCACCAAAACATTTTTTTTTCTGTGATTTACATTCCATTTCTGCGGTACAGTTGATAACCATTTGCTATGAACACTATGAAGCCAACCTTACTGAAGCATATATCACTGGTTGGCCCATCCCTCTGTGCTGTCACAGATCTACTACTCACAGGGATCCTCTCAGGATCCCTCAGCCTTGACCCATCCTCCTCTACTTTCTTCACTGCCTCAGCAGTGACAACCTGTTCCCAACAGTGGGGTCAGTGGGATTGGATAGGGGCCCCTCTACCTCTCTCTCTCTCTCTCTCTCTGACTGGAGGAGACAGGTGAAATGGTGTGTCTCCTCTGGTCAACAATACTCACCTTGAGAGACTCCACAGCCTGTTGGAGCTCCTTCAGCTCCTTCTCTCTCTCCTGGAATCTCTGCTGGACCTTCTGCTGACTCATCCCCAGCTGCCTCTGTGGAGAATCACTCTTCAATGAGCTATCAAGCTTTATTAGTCCAGTAGATCAATAGTATAGTAATGTGACATAGGGCCCATAGAGAGGAAGGTCTAAATAATGGATGGTCCATTTACTAAATGATATTTATTTGTTGCTATGTGAATGATTATAGTTTTTATGGTAGGACTACATGTATCAACAGGTTGAGACTGAACTTTGGACTCATAAAAGGGCATTCAGAATGATAATAGTGTTTGACATTATAAAATGGTGATACATTTAGAGAATCTGGGTTGACATATCAATATACTCAAGGTTTGTGTTCATATTTGTTCTGCTGAGGATTCATTTCATTTGAATGATCTCATATTCAAACAGCCTTAGTTCCTACTGTATCTTTAATTCTTTGTTTATCAGACAGTCACCAACAAGTTGTTCTGGTCTTACCTGTTTCTCAGTCCTCTCTGCTGCAGCTGACACTGTATCATGGCCTTTATGTTCATCCATTGTACACAGATAACAGATACACTGCTGATCGGTACGACAGTAAACCTCCAGCAGTTTGTCATGATGAGAGCAGATCTTCTCCTGTAGTTGTGCGGTGGCTTTGACCAGCTTGTGCTTCTTGAAAGCTGGAGATTCGTTGTGAGGTTGGAGGTGAGTCTCACAGTAAGAGGCCAGACACGCCAGACAGGACATGAGGGCTTTCTGCTTTCTGATCCCAGTGCAGACATCACACGCCACATCTCTAGGTCCAGCATAGCACAGAGCAGGAGGGGGAGCAGCCTGGAGTCCTGTCTTCTTCAGTTTCTCCACCAGCTCAGCCAACATGTTATTTTTACTCAGCGTAGGCCTCGGACTGAAGGTCTGTCTGCACTGAGGACAGCTATAGACCCCTTTCAGAACATCCTGATCCCAGCAGCCCTCAATACAGCTCCTACAGTAACTGTGTCCACAGGGGATGGTGACTGGTTCCTTCAGTAGATCCAGACAGACAGAACAACAGAACTGGTCCTGGTCCAGCAGAACTCCCTGTTGAGCCATTTGGACGGTTGTTCACTCTCACATAGACAGACGACACAGAGACTCAGATCAGTTTCGTTTCCTCAGAAGAGAGTTTGTGGGAGGGGGAGGGATTTCCTGGTTCTGCCAGAGGGGTGGGGTTAGAGGGAGGGAGGGGTTAGAGGGAGGGAGGAAGAGAGAGAGGAACTGCATGCAACATCAAGAGGGAGACAAATAGTCTTGTTCCTTGGTTAGAGTCCATAACATGGAATAAATGAAATAATGAATCTTAAAATGTGAGTTATTAGAATATAAAGGGTAACAGTTTCTATTAAGTACATATTATAATTATTTTAATGACCTTTATAATGCCTTATAATACACTTATGTGTTCTAATAAGCAATAAGGCCTGAGGAGGTGTGGTATATGTAAGGATTGCGGACCTGGTGGCAGTGAAGTCAGATGCAGGAGAGCAGAGATAGGTAATAGCCGGAGCAGTTTAATACAAAACGAACCTACATGGGTACAAAACCCGATGCGCACCAGTAACAGAGTACAAGCACTTACAAACAAACAATTCCACACAAGGACATGGGGGGGAACAGAGGGTTAAATACACAACAATTCATGATGGAAATGGAAACCAGATGTGTAAGAAAACAAGACAAAACAAATGGAAAATGAAAAAGTGGATCGACAATGACTAGAAGACCGGTGACGCCGACCGCCGAACAAGGAGAGGAAATGACTTCGGTGGAAGTGGTGACAGTATATGGCTAATATACAGTACCACGGCTAAGTGCTGTTTTTAGGCACGACGCAAAGCGGATTGAGAATTATGTAACACTTTCAAAAATACAATCAAATAAAAATGTTATTGGTCACATACACATATTTAGCAGATGTTATTGTGGGTGTAGTGAAATGCTTGTGTTCCTGGTTCCAACAGCGCAGTAGTATCTAACAATACACCCTAATGTAAATGTCACAGGTGTCGTAGGGTTTAGACCAAGACGCAGTGGGAAAATATACACTCATCTTCTTTTATTAAAGGACAAAGAACAGGCCAGTAAGGCACAAAGCTATACACAGCAACAATCTGCCACAAAACCCCCATGACAAACAAACTCCTAATTATAGGACCTTCAATCAGAGGCCCGAACCACATAAAACAAACACCCCTCTACCTAAATACATAGCCCGGACCACATAAACCAAACACCCATCTACCTAAATACATAGCCCGAACCACATAAACCAAACACCCCTCTACCTAAATACATAGCCCGAACCACATAAACCAAACACCCCTCTACCTAAATACATAGCCCGAACCACATAAACCAAACACCCCTCTACCTAAATACATAGCCCGAACCACATAAACCAAACACCCCTCTACCTAAATACATAGCCCGAACCGCCTAAAACAAACACCCCCTGCCACGTCCTGACCAAACTACAATAACAAATAACCCCTATTACTGGTCAGGACGTGACAGTAAAAAGTAAAGGAATTAAGAAATATAGAAATATTAGGATGAGCAATGTTGGAGTCCTGGAATATAAATATATATACTGAGTATATACTGTGTGTATATGTGTGTATATATATATATATATGTGTGTATATATATATATATATATAATATATATATATATATATATATATATATATATATATATATATATATATATATATACACACACACACACACAGAACCAGTCTGAAGTATATATATATATATATATATATATACACACATATATATACACACACACATATACACAGAACCAGTCTGGAGTATATATATATACACACAGAACCAGTCTGGAGTATATATATATATATATATATATATATATATATATATACACACACAGAACCAGTCTGGAGTATATATATATATATATATATATATATATATATATATATATATATATATATATATATATATACACACACACAGAACCAGTCTGGAGTATATATATACACACATATATATACACACACATATACACAGAACCAGTCTGGAGTATATATATATACACACAGAACCAGTCTGGAGTATATATATATATATATATATATATATATATATATATATATATATATATATATATATATATATACACACACACACAGAACCAGTCTGGAGTATATATATATACACAGAACCAGTCTGGAGTATATATATATATATACAGTACCAGTCAAATGTTGGGACACACTTACTCATTCAAGGGTTTTTCTTAATTTTTACATTCATGTCGTTTCTCTTTGCTTATTTGAGCTGTTCTTGCCATAATAAGGACTTGGTCTTTTACCAAATAGAGCTATCTTCTGTATACCAACCCTACCTTGTCACAACACAACTGATTTGCTCAAATGCATTTAGAAGGAAAGAAATTCCACAAATTAACTTTAACAAGGCACACCTGTTAATTGAAATGCATTCCAGGTGACTATCTCATGAAGCTGGTTGAGAGAATGCCAAGATTGTGCAAAGCTGTCATCAAGGCAAAGGGTGGCTACTTTGAAGAATCTCAAATATAAAATATATAAATATAACACTTTTTTTGGTTACTACATGATTCCATATCTGATATTTCATAGTCTTGATGTCTTCACTATTATTCTACAATGTTGAAAATAGTACAAATAAAGAAAAACCCTTAATTGTTCTAAAACGTTTGACCGGTAGTGTATATATAAATGTAAAGGGATGTATAGGTAATATGGATCAAATATGTAGTATATCTGAAGAATAGTATGTGGACAGCAATAATTAAATAGGATAGTCCTTGACTAGAATACAGTATATACATATGAAGTGGACAGCAGTAGTTATATAGGATGAACCAGGACTAGAATACAGTATATACATATGAAGTGGACAGCAGTAGTTATATAGGATGAACCAGGACTAGAATACAGTATATACATATGAAGTGGACAGCAGTAGTTATATAGGATGAACCATGACTAGAATACAGTATATACATATGAAGTGGACAGCAGTAGTTATATAGGATGAACCAGGACTAGAATACAGTATATACATATGAAGTGGACAGCAGTAGTTATATAGGATGAACCAGGACTAGAATACAGTATATACATATGAAGTGGACAGCAGTAGTTATATAGGATGAACCAGGACTAGAATACAGTATATACATATGAAGTGGGTAAAACAGTAAACATTATTAAAGTGACCAGCGGCTGAGGTCCTCGGGTGGCTGAGGTCCTCTGGGTGGCAGAGGTCCTCTGGGTGGCTGAGGTCCTCTGGGTGGCTGAGGTCCTCTGGGTGGCTGAGGTCCTTTGGGTGGCTGAGGTCCTCTGGGTGGCTGAGGTCCTCTGGGTGGCTGAGGTCCTCTGGGTGGCTGAGGTCCTCTGGGTGGCTGAGGTCCTTGATGATCTTCTTGACCTTCCTGTGACACCAGGTGCTGTAGATGTCCTGGAGGGCAGGCACTTTGCCCCCGGTGATATGTTGGGCAGAACGCACCACCCTCTGGAGAGCCCTGTGGTTGCGACACTGTGGTTTCAGCCTCCGGAGGTTGAAGAGGTGCTGTTCTGATTTCTTCACCACAAGGTCTGTGTGGGTGGACCATTTGTCTGGTCTTCTCTACCTGACCGTCTCATTATCTTCTCTCAAGAAGAACTATCTTATGGTATGAAGATTGTCCTTCTTGAGAGAAGATCGAGCCTTCTTCTCTCCAGAAGATGTCTGGTAGGCCCATTTAAATACATTTTTTGGACATTTCAAGGTAGCAGATGTTTGAGTTGGGTTATTTTTTTCATTTTTGACAAAATGAGCACTCCTGGAAGTGACAGATTTTGACTTATATTGAGTGATAAGACTGAGCTATTTAAAAACACTTTTTCAACATTTCAAGATAGCAGTTAGTTCAGTTTGATCTTATTAAAGACAGCTGTATATTTTTTTTTTTGACCCAAAAATATTCTATGTTCATGCCCACTTTTTTTGCACTATGTTTGAAGACTGTCAACTTCTTGTCAGGAGGAGAATCACTTAGCCTTTCGATTATTTTTCAAATGATAGGATGCCTATTTAAAAACACTTTTTCAACATTTCAAGATAGCAGTTAGTTCAGTTTGATCTTATGAAAGACAGCTGTATCATTTTTTTATAGCCGAAAGGAGCAAGTGCGACACTCACGTGTCCAAAAATCAGTACTCTAAGTACTAAAGTGGACTCTGCCATGCAGCAGAATACCACCCTTAGGTACCATCTGGAGGAAGTCCAGAATGGTCACGCTCTACAGCATGACTATCCATCCAAGCAACCGGAGTCCGGTACTCAAAAGAGTGAAGACGATAGGTTTCAGACATTGCCTCCATCATGTGTCCCTCAGTCTTCTCCTCTTGGCCATTTGGCACCGCATTGCCAGATTTAAAAATAACTTTACAATAAACGACGTGGTATGCTCAGAAAAATAGGCTAGGCGATACAGGTTAGCGCCATCTTGGAACCATCTAAAATCAAATATACTATTGTAAATATTCCCTTACCTTTTGATTATCTTCATCAGAAGGCACTTCCAGGAATCCCAGGTCCACAACAAATGTAGTTTTGTTCGAAAAAGTTAATAATTTATGTCCCAATAGTTCCTTCTTGTTAGCGCGTTCCGAAGGCTACTCATAATGTACTGAAGCGCGCGGGACATGTCGTCACGAATGTGCAAAAAATATATATTTACGTTCGTTCAAACATGTCAAACGTTGTATAACATAAATCTTTAGGGCCTTTTTCAACCAGAGTTTCAATAATATTCAAGGCGGACGATTGCATTGTCTTACTAAACGTTTCGGAACAAAAGGGTTCCCATGGGCGCCCGCGTCATAGTAGTAATGAACCTCCCCCTGTGACCAACTTCCCAAGCCTCTCTTTGGGTCAGTTTCTACCATAGAAGACTCAAACCACTTTGTAAAGACTGTTGACATCTAGTGGAAGCCTTAGGAAGTGCTAAATGATTAATAAGTCCCTGTGAGTTTCAATGGCAAAGGCTTGAAAGTGATTCCACACATCAGATTTCCACTTCCTGTTAGGATTTGTCTCAGGGTTTTGACTGCCATATGAGTTTTGTTATACTCACAGACACCATTAAAACAGTTTTAGAAACTTTAGAGTGTTTTCTATCCAAATCTAATTATATGCATATTCTAGTTACTGGGCAGGAGTAGTAACCAGATTAAATCGGGTATGTTTTTTATCCGGCCGTGCAAATACTTCCCCCTATCCCCATCAGGTTAAGAGTTTATTCGGAAGATAATGGCTCTATAAACACTCTTCCGTGGTGTCCCGACTTTCTAGTTAATTACATTTACATGATTAGCTAATCAGGTGATATTAATTACAGAGAAAGGATTTTATAGGATAGCATGTCATATCACTTAATCTGGCATAACCAAAGACACGAAAGCAGAGAGCAGAGAGAGCAGAGAGAGAGAGCAGAGAGAGCAGAGAGAGAGAGCAGAGAGAGCAGAGAGAGAGAGCAGAGAGAGCAGAGAGAGAGCGCAGAGAGCAGAGAGAGAGAGCAGAGAGAGAGAGCGCAGAGAGAGCAGAGAGAGAGAGCAGAGAGAGCAGAGAGAGAAGAGAGAGAAGAGAGAGGGAGCAGGCTGAGAGAGCAGAGAACAGAGAGAGCAGAGAACAGAGAGCAGGCTGAGAGAGCAGAGAGAGCAAAGAGCAGAGAGAGAGAGTGCAGGGAAAGCAGAGAGAGAGAGCAGAGGGAGAGAGCAGTGAGAGAGAGAGCAGAGGGAGCAGAGGGAGAGCAGAGAGAGACAGAGGGAGAGCAGAGAGCAGAGAGAGCAGAGCGAGAGAGAGCGCAGAGAACAGAGAGAGCAGAGGGAGAGAGAGCGCAGAGAGAGGGAGCAGGCTGAGAGAGCAGAGAGAGAGAGCAGAAAACAGAGAGAGAGAATAGAGAGAGAGAGCAGAGAGCAGTGAGTGAGAAGAGAGCAGAGAGCAGAGCGAGAGAGCAGAAAGAGCAGAGAGAGAGCAGCGAGGGCAGAGAAAAGAGAGAGCAGCAGAGCAGAGAGAGAGAGAGCAGAGAAAGAGCAGCAGAGCAGAGAGCAGAGAGAGAGAGCAGAGAGAGAGAGAGCAGAGAGCAGAGAAAAGAGAGAGAGCAGCAGAGCAGAGAGAGAGAGAGCAGAGAGAGAGCAGCAGAGCAGAGAGCAGAGAGAGAGAGCAGAAAGAGCAGAGAGAGAGCAGGGAGCAGGCTGAGAGAGAGCAGAGAGAGAGCAGAGAGAGAGAGCAGAAAGAGCAGAGAGAGAGCAGAGAGAGAGCAGAGAGAGCAGAGAAAAGAGAGAGCAGCAGAGAAAAGAGAGAGAGAGAGAGAGAGCAGAGAGAAGAGAGAGAGACGAGAGAGCAGAGAGAACAGAGAGCATAGAGAGCAGGAAAAGCAGAGAGTGCAGAGAGAGCAGAGAGAGAGCAGGGAGCAGGCTGAGAGAGAGCAGAGAGAGAGCAGGGAGCAGAGAGAGAGCAGAGAGTAGAGAGAGAGCAGAGATAGCAGAGAGAGCAGAGATAGTAACCCTGCATCACAACACTGTTGCCATAGTAACCCTGCATCACAACACCCTGTTGCTATAGTAACCCTGCATCACAACACTCTGTTGCTATAGTAACCCTGCATCACAACACCCTGTTGCTATAGTGACCCTGCATCACAACACTCTGTTGCTATAGTAACCCTGCATCACAACACCCTGTTGCTATAGTAACCCTGCATCACAACACCCTGTTGCTATAGTAACCCTGCATCACAACACTCTGTTGCTATAGTAACCCTGCATCACAACACTCTGTTGCTATAGTGACCCTGCATCACAACACCCTGTTACTATAGTAACCCTGCATCACAACACCCTGTTGCTATAGTAACCCTGCATCACAACACTCTGTTGCTATAGTAACCCTGCATCACAACACCCTGTTGCTATAGTAACCCTGCATCACAACACCCTGTTGCTATAGTGACCCTGCATCACAACACTCTGTTGCTATAGTAACCCTGCATCACAACACCCTGTTGCTATAGTAACCCTGCATCACAACACCCTGTTGCTATAGTAACCCTGCATCACAACACTCTGTTGCTATAGTGACCCTGCATCACAACACTCTGTTGCTATAGTGACCCTGCATCACAACACCCTGTTACTATAGTAACCCTGCATCACAACACCCTGTTGCTATAGTAACCCTGCATCACAACACCCTGTTGCTATAGTGACCCTGCATCACAACACTCTGTTGCTATAGTAACCCTGCATCACAACACCCTGTTGCTATAGTAACCCTGCATCACAACACCCTGTTGCTATAGTAACCCTGCATCACAACACTCTGTTGCTATAGTAACCCTGCATCACAACACTCTGTTGCTATAGTGACCCTGCATCACAACACTCTGTTGCTATAGTGACCCTGCATCACAACACTCTGTTGCTATAGTGACCCTGCATCACAACACTCTGTTGCTATAGTGACCCTGCATCACAACACTCTGTTGTTATAGTAACCCTGCATCACAACACTCTGTTGTTATAGTAACCCTGCATCACAACACTCTGTTGTACATAGTTAATTGTTTTGTATTTCAGTTCATATTTGTTTCATGTAACCAGTCGCAGGTTAACGTCAACCTGACAGAGACGATGTAAAATCAATAACTAAACTGTTCTCACAATTAACATGCTTTTTCTTGTTTCAAGTATGTTTTATTATGAAAAGTACAATATAACCATGTATACTTGTACAACTATGGAGCGTATGTCCACATATAATTGTACAATTTGTTTTTCCAACATAAAAGACAAGAAATGATCACATTGGTATTTTAACGGTGTTATTGTAAGAGTTTAAATGTTTAAACAGAGGATACATCTAAAACAGGATAAAACAAGTGCAGTATGTTGTGAGAATGTTACTTTAACGTCGACTCATAACGTCACACTATAACTTCATGGGAGTCTTGTGGAAAGACTAACGGTGTTATTGTAAGAGGTCATGGGTCAAGGTCCTCACAATTATAGGAAGATGCGCATGTGTGTGTGTGTGTGAGAGTGTGTCCTGTGTGTGTATGTGTGTGTGTGTGTGTGTCCAGTGTGTGTGTCCAGTGTGTGTGTGTGTGTCCAGTGTGTGTGAGTCCAGTGTGTGTGTGTGTGTGTGTGTGTGTGTGTGTGTTTGTTTGTCTAGTGTGTGTGTGTGTGTGTGTGTGTCCAGTGTGTGTGTGTGTTTGTGTGTGTCCAGTGTGTGTGTGTGTGTGTGTGTGTGTGTGTTTGTGTGTGTCCAGTGTGTGTGTTTGTCCAGTGTGTGTGTGTGTGTGTGTGTGTGTGTGTGTGTGTGTGTGTGTGTGTGTCCAGTGTGTGTGTGTGTCCAGTGTGTGTGTGTGTGTCCAGTGTGTGTGTGTGTGTGTCCAGTGTGTGTGTGTGTGTGTCCAGTGTGTGTGTGTGTGTGTGTCCAGTGTGTGTGTGTGTGTCAGGTGTGTGTGTGTGTCCAGTGTGTGTGTGTGTGTGAGTCCAGTGTGTGTGTGTGTGTGAGTCCAGTGTGTGTGTGTGTGTGAGTCCAGTGTGTGTGTGTGTGTGAGTCCAGTGTGTGTGTGTGTGTGAGTCCAGTGTGTGTGTGTGAGTCCAGTGTGTGTGTGTGAGTCCAGTGTGTGTGTGTGAGTCCAGTGTGTGTGTGTGAGTCCAGTGTGTGTGTGTGAGTCCAGTGTGTGTGTGTGTGTGTGTGTCCAGTGTGTGTGTGTGTGTGTGTGTCCAGTGTGTGTGTGTGTGTCCAGTGTGTGTGTGTGTGTGCCCAGTGTGTGTGTGTTCAGTGTGTGTGTGTTGAGTGTGTGTGTGTGTTCAGTGTGTGTTCAGTGTGTGTGTGTGTGTGTGTGCCCAGTGTGTGTGTGTGTGTGTTCAGTGTGTGTGTGTGTGTTCAGTGTGTGTGTGTGTGTGTGTGTGTTCAGTGTGTGTGTGTGTGTGTGTGTGTGTCCAGTGTGTGTGTGTGTGTGTGTGTGTGTTCAGTGTGTGTGTGTGTGTGTGTGTGTGTTCAGTGTGTGTGTGTGTGTGTGTGTGTGTGTCCAGTGTGTGTGTGTGTGTGTCCAGTGTGTGTGTGTGTGTGTGTGTGTGTGTGTGTGTGTGTGTGTGTGTGTTCAGTGTGTGTGTGTGTGTGTGTGTGTGTGTGTGTGTGTGTGTGTGTGTCAGGTTATTATTATACCAGCTGGAGGAGGGGACGTCTATGGTAGTGGAGTTATTATTATACCAGCTGGAGGAGGGGACGTCTATGGTAGTGGAGTTATTATTATACCAGCTGGAGGAGGGGACGTCTATGGTAGTGGAGTTATTATTATACCAGCTGGAGGAGGGGACGTCTATGGTAGTGGAGTTATTATTATACCAGCTGGAGGAGGGGACGTCTATGGTAGTGGAGTTATTATTATACCAGCTGGAGGAGGGGACGTCTATGGTAGTGGAGTTATTATTATACCAGCTGGAGGAGGGGACGTCTATGATAGTGGAGTTATTATTATACCAGCTGGAGGAGGGGACGTCTATGGTAGTGGAGTTATTATTATACCAGCTGGAGGAGGGGACGTCTATGGTAGTGGAGTTATTATTATACCAGCTGGAGGAGGGGACGTCTATGGTAGTGGAGTTATTATTATACCAGCTGGAGGAGGGGACGTCTATGGTAGTGGAGTTATTATTATACCAGCTGGAGGAGGGGACGTCTATGATAGTGGAGTTATTATTATACCAGCTGGAGGAGGGGACGTCTATGGTAGTGGAGTTATTATTATACCAGCTGGAGGAGGGGACGTCTATGGTAGTGGAGTTATTATTATACCAGCTGGAGGAGGGGACGTCTATGGTAGTGGAGTTATTATTATACCAGCTGGAGGAGGGGACGTCTATGGTAGTGGAGTTATTATTATACCAGCTGGAGGAGGGGACGTCTATGGTAGTGGAGTTATTATTATACCAGCTGGAGGAGGGGACGTCTATGGTAGTGGAGTTATTATTATACCAGCTGGAGGAGGGGACGTCTATGGTAGTGGAGTTATTATTATACCAGCTGGAGGAGGGGACGTCTATGGTAGTGGAGTTATTATTATACCAGCTGGAGGAGGGGACGTCTATGGTAGTGGAGTTATTATTATACCAGCTGGAGGAGGGGACGTCTATGGTAGTGGAGTTATTATTATACCAGCTGGAGGAGGGGACGTCTATGGTAGTGGAGTTATTATTATACCAGCTGGAGGAGGGGACGTCTATGGTAGTGGAGTTATTATTATACCAGCTGGAGGAGGGGACGTCTATGGTAGTGGAGTTATTATTATACCAGCTGGAGGAGGGGACGTCTATGGTAGTGGAGTTATTATTATACCAGCTGGAGGAGGGGACGTCTATGGTAGTGGAGTTATTATTATACCAGCTGGAGGAGGGGACGTCTATGGTAGTGGAGTTATTATTATACCAGCTGGAGGAGGGGACGTCTATGGTAGTGGAGTTATTATTATACCAGCTGGAGGAGGGGACGTCTATGGTAGTGGAGTTATTATTATACCAGCTGGAGGAGGGGACGTCTATGGTAGTGGAGTTATTATTATACCAGCTGGAGGAGGGGACGTCTATGGTAGTGGAGTTATTATTATACCAGCTGGAGGAGGGGACGTCTATGGTAGTGGAGTTATTATTATACCAGCTGGAGGAGGGGACGTCTATGGTAGTGGAGTTATTATTATACCAGCTGGAGGAGGGGACGTCTATGGTAGTGGAGTTATTATTATACCAGCTGGAGGAGGGGACGTCTATGGTAGTGGGATTATTATTATACCAGCTGGAGGAGGGGACGTCTATGGTAGTGGAGTTATTATTATACCAGCTGGAGGAGGGGACGTCTATGGTAGTGGAGTTATTATTATACCAGCTGGAGGAGGGGACGTCTATGGTAGTGGAGTTATTATTATACCAGCTGGAGGAGGGGACGTCTATGGTAGTGGAGTTATTATTATACCAGCTGGAGGAGGGGACGTCTATGGTAGTGGAGTTATTATTATACCAGCTGGAGGAGGGGACGTCTATGATAGTGGAGTTATTATTATACCAGCTGGAGGAGGGGACGTCTATGGTAGTGGAGTTATTATTATACCAGCTGGAGGAGGGGACGTCTATGGTAGTGGAGTTATTATTATACCAGCTGGAGGAGGGGACGTCTATGGTAGTGGAGTTATTATTATACCAGCTGGAGGAGGGGACGTCTATGGTAGTGGAGTTATTATTATACCAGCTGGAGGAGGGGACGTCTATGGTAGTGGAGTTATTATTATACCAGCTGGAGGAGGGGACGTCTATGGTAGTGGAGTTATTATTATACCAGCTGGAGGAGGGGACGTCTATGGTAGTGGAGTTATTATTATACCAGGCAGTGTAACTGTTGTCATCGCAGAACAGACTCCAGGACTTGTCATTCCATCCAAGATAACTTCCTCTCCTGTTGATTCCTTTATATGTCACTCCTATACCAGCCCCCATTATCCCCCACTCCACTCTACCTCCCAGTAACAGCGCCCAGTCAGACCCTCTCTACACAGCACCTGTCTACAGACCTCAAATCTCTCTGGGTGATCAGGATACGGCTGCTCCTCTGTCCTACATGTCACCTTTCTGTTCTCCTCAGACAGAGAGAGGCGTCTGTTTACTGTGTTTAGGTCCAGTGTGAGATCACAGACATCTGATGGATGAAACCAGACACAATATTAGAAATCATCATCATTCACATTAGAATGTTAACTCACTTTTCACTAATTCATTTAATGTAGATGTTTCTAGGTATCAAAAGGAGAAGTTAAGGTAACTGGAGACTTGTTGAATGATCATATGTTATACTGTATGGTAATATAATACACACTTATTCACATTAATTACACACACACACACTCATATCAACTCTTTGTAAATGTTGGTGTCCCTGATTTGTGCTTCTGTAGAACTACAGATGATATTTAATATGACCAAGTCAGTAATGATGGTGGTCTTTGACTTAACTTGAATTAAGACTTATTCTTAGTCATATTCTTCACAGCAGTCAACACTCACATTTTCTAAGTCCAGGTTTCATTCTGTTCTCTCCACCATGTTCCACACTGTAGCGGTAAGCAGAAGAACAGACAGTCATTGAGGGATACACCTGAACACACACACACACACACACACACACACACACACACACACACACACACACACACACACACACACACACACACACACACACACACACACACACACACACACACACACACACACACACACACACACACACACACACACACACACACACACACACACACACACACACACACACACACACACACACACACACACCTTTGTCCAAGTGGTGGTAAGAATGTTTGTCTTAACTAGCCTGAAAAGTCCAACATGTCTGATATGAACATTGACATAAACCCTCTACATACTTGAGTTTCTCCAGTCTGCAGTGTGGATCCTCCAGTCCAGCAGAGAGCAGTCTGACTCCTGAGTCTCCTGGGTGATTGTAGCTCAGGTCCAGCTCTCTCAGGTGTGAGGGGTTTGACCTCAGAGCTGAGACCAGAGAAGCACAGCCTTCCTCTGTGACTAGACAGCCTGACAGCCTGCAAAGAGTCAAATCATATTAAAATCACACTGATATTCTTTGGTGGTGAAAATAGTGGCAGTATATTTCTTCAACATATTTAGATATATCAGTGTCATGAAACCTGCCATATCTATTCAGAAATTAATGTATCATAATATAAATGACAAATTATCAAAGTTTTGCCTGCAGATAGAAACATGTATAGTACAAATATTTGAGTAGACTGACCAGACCAGTTTAAAAAGCAGTATCAGTCAAAAGACAGACAGTGAGGTATCAGATTTAGATTGTATTGAGTATACAGTCCACACCATATCTATTTTGACAGTGAAGATAACATTTTAAATGTGGCTCTAAACTCCAACATTTTGGATTTCACATCAAATGTTTCATATGAGGTGACAGTAGATATTTGAGGGTATTTTAATACATACAGTTGAAGTCAGAAGTCTACATACACCTTATCCAAATACATTTAAACTCAATTTTTACAATTCCTGACATTTAATCCTAATAAAAATTCCCTGGCTTAGGTCAGTTAGGATCACCACTTTATTTTAAGAATGTGAAATGTTAGAATAATAGTAGAGAGAATTATTTATTTCAGCTTTTATTTCTTTCATCACATTCCCAGTGGGTCAGAAGTTTACATATAAACTCAATTAGTATTTGGTAGCATTGCCTTTAAATGGTTTAACTTGGGTTAAACGTTTCGGGTAGCCTTCCACAAGCTTCCCACAATAAGTTGGGTGAATTTTGTCCCATTCCTCCTGACAGAGCTGGTGTAACTGAGTCAGGTTTGTAGGCCTCCTTGCTCGCACACTCTTTTTAATTCTGCCCACAAATTTTCTATAGGATTGAGGTCAAGGTTTTGTGATGGCCACTCCAATACCTTGACTTTGTTGTCCTTAATCCATTTTGCCACAACTTTGGAAGTATGCTTGGGGTCATTGTCCATTTGGAAGACCCATTTGTGACCAAGCTTTAACTTCCTGACTGATGTCTCGAGATGTTGCTTCAATATATCCACAATTTTCCCTCCTCGTGATTCCATCTATTTTGTGAAGTGCGCCAGTCCCTCCTGCAGCAAAGCACCCCCACAACATGATGCTGCCACCGCCGTGCTTCACAGTTGGGATGGTATGACGGCTGTGTGGTCCCATGGTGTTTAGACTTGCGTACTATTGATTGAACGTGTTACCTTCAGGCATTTGGAAATTGCTCCCAAGGATGAAGCAGACTTGTGGAGGTCTACAATTTTTTTTTCTGAGATTTTGGCTGATTCCTTTTCATTTTCCCATGATGTCAAGCAAAGAGGCACTGAGTTTGAAGGTAGGCCTTGAAATACATCCAAATTATGTCAATTAGTCTATCAGATGCTTCTAAAGCCATGACATAATTTTCTGGAATTTTCCAAGCTGTTTAAAGGCACAGTCAACTTAGTGTATGTAAACTTCTGACCCACTGGAATTGTGATACAGTGAATTATAAGTGAAATAATCTGTAAACAATTGTTTCAAAAATGACTTGTGTCATGCAAAGTAGATGTCCTAACCGACTTGCCAAAACTATAGTTTGTTAACAAGAAATTTGTGGAGTGGTTGAAAAACACGTTTTAATGACTCCAACCTAAGTGTATGTACACTTCCGACTTCAACTGTATGTGATTCGCGATTAAAAACGAAATTCTGATGATGCCATGATTAAGAAAAATCATGAATAAATCATGAATCAGAATGAGTGAGAAAGTTACAGAGGCCACAACAAAACATGCTAACCTCTCACCATTACCAATAACAGAGGCTACAACAAAACAGCTAACCTCTCACCATTACCAATAACAGAGGCTACAACAAAACATGCTAACCTCTCAGCATTACCAATAACAGAGGCTACAACAAAACATGCTAACCTCTCACCATTACCAATAACAGAGGCTACAACAAAACATGCTAACCTCTCACCATTACCAATAACAGAGGCTACAACAAAACATGCTAACCTCTCACCATTACCAATAACAGAGGCTACAACAAAACATGCTAACCTCTCACCATTACCAATAACAGAGGCTACAATAAAACATGCTAACCTCTCACCATTACCAATAACAGAGGCTACAACAAAACATGCTAACCTCTCACCATTACCATTAACAGAGGCTACAACAAAACATGCTAACCTCTCACCATTACCAATAACAGAGGCTACAACAAAACATGCTAACCTCTCACCATTACCAATAACAGAGGCTACAACAAAACATGCTAACCTCTCACGATTACCAATAACAGAGGCTACAACAAAACATGCTAACCTCTCACCATTACCAATAACAGAGACTACAACAAAACATACTAACCTCTCACCATTACCAATAACAGAGGCTACACAAACATGCTAACCTCTCACCATTACCAATAACAGATGCTACAACAAAACATGCTAACCTCTCACCATTACCAATAACAGAGGCTACACCAAAACATGCTAACCTCTCAGCATTACCAATAACAGAGGCTACAACAAAACATGCTAACCTCTCAGCATTACCAATAACAGAGGCTACAACAAAACATGCTAACCTCTCACCATTACCAATAACAGAGGCTACAACAAAACATGCTAACCTCTCAGCATTACCAATAACAGAGGCTACAACAAAACATGCTAACCTCTCACCATTACCAATAACAGAGGCTACAACAAAACATGCTAACCTCTCACCATTACCAATAACAGAGGCTACAATAAAACATGCTAACCTCTCACCATTACCAATAACAGAGGCTACAACAAAACATGCTAACCTCTCACCATTACCAATAACAGAGGCTACAACAAAACATGCTAACCTCTCACCATTACCAATAACAGAGGATACAACAAAACATGCTAACCTCTCACCATTACCAATAACAGAGGCTACAACAAAACATGCTAACCTCTCACCATTACCAATAACAGAGGCTACAACAAAACATGCTAACCTCTCACCATTACCAATAACAGAGGCTACAACAAAACATGCTAACCTCTCACCATTACCAATAACAGAGGCTACAACAAAACATGCTAACCTCTCATCATTACCAATTTATTTATTTATTTCACCTTTATTTAACCAGGTAGGCAAGTTGAGAACAAGTTCTCATTTACAATTACGACCTGGCCAAGATAAAGCAAAGCAGTTCGACAACATACAACAACACAGAGTTACACATGGAGTTAAACAAATGTAACCCTCTCACCAGGCTTGAATATGACTCTCACAACATTAACATATGTAGAGTATCTCAGCAGCATGGGATGTTAGGTGAGAAGGACATCTCCAATAAGAATTCCTATTGTAAACTATCTAGGGTTATGACAATAGGGTATTAACTTCAGATGAAATGATTATAGGTTTCTGTTATTGAATCAGGATAAACCATCCCATGCATTAAATTAAAACAATTAATGACTCCACCAAGGCAACATACATAATGTTACATATGTGTATTAAAACATTTTCAAACACAAATACATGTTCAGACACAAAATCAAAAGAAATAAAAAAAATAAACCCCATTGAGTCGTGCACAACCCGTGTCCAAATTAAGCACCTCACATTGTGGTTACTCACTACTTGGTAGATATTCCCTCAGCGAAGTATGGCAGTTCCATGCAGGTTTCCTCACCAAGTCCAAGGCAGCACAGCTACCCATGCAGACAGTACTCCTTAGTAACCGATATCCCCATGGCAACACGAACTCGTTAAGCTTCCCAAGCAATTATCTCCCGGTGTCACACGATGCTAGGCTAACCTCTAGGGTGGCTAATACCTCCACAACAAGACGGTAGCTTCAGTCTTTACTAAGTTTTAACTAAATTATAACAACTCTTTTATAAAATAAAACATGTATTTCCCTTCATGTCTTAGTAGCTATGGGTTTTGTTGTAGTTCTGTCGTCTTCTTTTATAATTTTTCTTCACCAACCGTCCTGAGGTAAAACGTCCATCCTTTCATCAACGTCTTTTTCCCTCCCGTTAACCAGGTCAACTCCCATTGGCCACAACTTAACAAGCGACCTTATTGGTCAAAACGTAAACTTCAAAGTAAAATAATCTATTCACTTATACATTAAATAAATATTTCTTCAAAAAGCATAATGCATTAACAACATTACAGTTTAGGAGCAATTCAATCATCTTTTAAATATAATACCAATTAATGATAACAAATAAACTCAATACTTGGTTCAAACAAGGGTATTACACAAACATACAGTCAATAATACAGTAGAAAAATAAGTCTATATACAATGTGAGCAAATGAAGTGAAATAAGGGAGGTAAAGGCAAAAAAAGGCCATGGTGGCAAAGTAAATACAATATAGCAAGTAAAACACTGGAATGGTAGATATGCTGTGGAAGAAAGTGCAAAGTAGAAATAATGGGGAGCAAAGGAGCTAAATAAATAAATACAGTAGGGGAAGAAGTAGTTGGGCTAAATTATAGATGGGCTATGTACAGGTGCAGTAATCTGTGAGCAGCTCTGACAGCTGGTGCTTAAAGCTAGTGAGGGAGATAAGTGTTTCCAGTTTTAGAGATTTTTGTAGTTCGTTCCAGTCATTGGCAGCAGAGAACTGGAAGAAGAGGCGGCCGAAGGAGGAATTGGCTTTGGGGGTGACCAGAGAGATATACCTGCTGGAGCGCGTGCTACAGGTGGGTGCTGCTATGGTGACCAGCGAGCTGAGATAAGGGGGGACTTTACCTAGCAGGGTCTTGTAGATGACCTGGAGCCAGTGGGTTTAGCGACGAGTATGAAGCGAGGGCCAGACAACGAGAGCGTACAGGTCGCAGTGGTGGGTAGTACAGTGGGGGGAAAAAGTATTTGATCCCCTGCTGATTTTCTACCTTTGCCCACTTACAAAGAAATGATCAGTCTATAATTTTAATGGTAGGTTTATTTGAACAGTGAGAGACAGAATAACAGCAAAAAAAATCAAGAAAAACGCATGTCAAAAATGTTGTATATTGATTTGCATTTTAATGAGGGAAATGGTGCAGGCAGCGATCGGTTGAAGAGCATGCATTTAGTTTTACTTGTATTTAAGAGCAGTTGGAGGCCACGGAAGGAGAGTTGTATGGCATTGAAGCTCGTCTGGAGGTTAGTTAACACAGTGTCCAAAGAAGGGCCAGAAGTATACAGAATAACACCAATAACAGAGGGGGTCTAATCTTTGTGCCTCAGTAAATTTTTCATTCATCATCATTAACGATTTATTCATGATTATTCATAATCATGGTAGCATCCACATGAATGTAGAAGTGTTCTGAAACATCTTCTATTCTTACTGACAATACAAGTGAAGTGACTCCAAAATGACAGGACATTATTTACCATTGAGTTTCTATTAGGAAAAAACACAATCCAAAACACAACCAAGACAATCTGCAAATGCATTCAACAAGTTAGTAGAATCACAAGCTTGATGTAATCACTGCAGGCATGGAATATGGGACTAAATACTGAACTTATGACTACTTTAATACAATATAAGTGAATTTGTCCGAATATGTACAACTTTTTCAAATGGGAGAACTAAATACATAAAGTGCTTTCCTTTCTTAACAGTAACACAGCTATGTATGAAAATACCCTCAAATTAAAGGTGACATTCTGTACTGTCACCTAACACAAAACATTCTATCTCAAATCCAAAATGATGGAGCATAGCACCACATTTAAAACTGCAAGCTTCACTGTCCAAACACATATGGTGTGGACTTTGTTTGTCTGGTAAACACATGTGGATCTGGTGAACAGTTATCACTTGTTGACCAACTACAGGAATACTGACCTCAGAGTCTCCAGTCTGCAGTGTGGATCCTCCAGTCCAGCAGAGAGCAGCTCCACTCCTGAATCCTTCAGGTCATTGTTACTCAGGTCCAGCTCTCTCAGGTGTGAGGGGTTTGACCTCAGAGCTGAGACCAGAGAAGCACAGCCTTCCTCTGTGACTCCACAGCCTGACAGCCTGCAACGAGATCATCATGACTTCACAAACACACTGTTTATTTAACACCAGTAGTGTAGAAGGACAACGGTAGATTCATTTGGTTTATTCTCTCAAACAGCATATAGATTCATCTTCCGTCTCCTAGAATTGTATTTTCATATTGTTATACTAATGTGAAAATCAAAGTATTTATTCAATATGTTATTCAACGTAATATTATATACATATTTTTCTCTAAACTGAATATATCTTCCAGATGAATCTTCCAGATGATGTCATTTTATTTACTCACAGAGCAGCTCTGGAGGCTTTGACCACTGGCAGCAGCCTCAGAAGACCTTCCTCTGATCTGGAGTATTTCTTCAGGTCAAACACATCCAGCTCCTTTTCTGAAGTCAGCAACACAAAGACCAGAGCTGACCACTGTGCAGGTGACAGGTTGGGTTCTGAGAGACTTCCTGAGCTCAGGAAGCTTTGGATCTCCTCCACTAGAGAATGGTCATTCAGTTCATTCAGACAGTGGAACAGATTGATGCTCCTCTCTGGAGAGGGATTCTCCCTGATCTTCTCTTTGATGTACTTGACTGTCTCTTCATGGCTCTGTGAGGAGCTTCTTGTCTTTGTCAGTAGACCTCGTACGTGCTTCTGATTGGACTCCAGTGAGAGGCCCAGAAGGAAGCGGAGGAAAAGGTCCAGGTTTCCTGTCTCACTTTGTAAGGCTTTATCCACAGCACTCTTGTAGACAGTAACTTCAGACTTGTCTCTGTACAGCAGAGAAAATATACTGGAATTTGTTTGCTGTTTGTCCATGAGATTCTCATTGTTGTTGATGAATGAGAGGAACACATACACAGCAGCCAGAAACTCCTGAATGCTCAGATGCACGAAGCAGTACACCTTGTCCTGGTACAGAACACATTCCTCTTTAAAGAGCTGTGTGCACAATCCTGAGTACACTGAGGCTTCATTGACATCAATGCCAGCCTCTTTCAGGTCTTCTTCATAGAAAATCAGATTGCCCTTCACTAGCTGTTGAAAAGCCAGTTTTCCCAGTGACAGAATGCTCTCATTATTCAAGTGTGGATCTGTCTCTTCTTTCCCAAGATACTTTTCATTCTTCTGTTTGGTATGAAACACCACAAGGTGTGTGTACATCTCAGTCAGAGTCTTGGGCATCTCTTCTCTCTTATGTTTCAGCATGTGTTCGAGGACTGTTGCAGAAATCCAACAGAAGACTGGAATGTGGCACATGATGTGGAGGCTCCTTGATGTCTTTATGTGTGAGATGATTCTGCTGGCCAGCTCCTCATCACTGAATCTCTTCCTGAAGTACTCCTCCTTCTGTGGGTCATTGAACCCTCGTACCTCTGTTACCTGGTCAACACACCCTGAAGGGATCTTATTGGCTGCTGCAGGCCGGGTAGTTATCCAGAGGAGAGCAGAGGGAAGCAGATTTCCCTTGATGAGATTTGTCAGCAGAACATCCACTGAGGTTGACTCTGCGACGGCACAACAGATCTTGTTCTTCTGGAAGTCTAGGGGCAGTCGGCACTCATCCAGACCATCAAAGATGAACAGAACTTTGTACTTGTCGTAGTTGGAGATTCTTGATTGTTTGGTTTCCATTGAAAAGTGATTGAGAAGTTGAATCAAAGTGTGTTTGTCCCCTTTCATCAAATTCAGCTCCCGGAAAGGGAATGAAAATACAAATTGGACATCCTGATTTGCTTTTCCTTCAGCCCAGTCCAGAATGAACTTCTGCACAGAGACTGTTTTTCCAATGCCAGCGACTCCCTTTGTCAGCACAGTTCTGATACGTTTGTCTTGTCCAGTTAAGGGTGTGAAGATGTCGTTACATTTGATTGCAGTCTCTGGTCTTGCTTGTTTCCTGGTTGTTGTCTCAATCTGTCTCAGCTCATGTTCATTATTGACCTCTCCTGTTCCACCCTCTGTGATGTAGAGCTCTGTGTAGATCTGATTGAGAAGTGTTGGGTTTCCTTGTTTAGCGATCCCCTCAAATACACATTGAAACTTCTTCTTTAGATTAGATTTGAGTTCACGTTGGCAAATCACAGCAGGATCATCTGAATCTAGAAATAACACAGAGGATATTAATATTACGTCTGATTTAATGCCTATAGTATTGTAGGACTGTTATAACATTTTAAATTAAAAACATTTATTCTCTTTTCTGACTGAATAAATGTGTAAATGTTTTCATAATGCATTACAGACTGGTGTGACTGATTATATTATTATTGGTGTTATTGATGGTATTATTAATGTTGTCTCTCTGTCTCTGTCTCTCTCTCTAAATTAATCACCACAACACATCCCTGCTGCTACTTGATGAGGCCACTAGGTGTTGTGTTAAGGCTGCTACAATATCATTGAGTTACACAGCTACTTTAGCTGTACTTTAGCTACAGCTTTTAAATGTTATAAAACAGCATTCAACATGAGGCAGACAGATCTTACATTTCTCCAGTGTGTCAGCAAGCTCCTTCTGGTTCATTTTCCTCAGGACGTGCAGTGTGATCTTCAGAGCCCCCTCTCTGGCACTGCTCTCCTGCTTCTCATCTTCAGCATCCACCACTTCCTCATCCTGCTTCTGACTCTCAAAGCCTTCTGGGAGTTCAGGACTAAGAATCCTCTTGAACATCTTCAGCTCGTTCTTCACAAATGTCATAATTTTCTCTTCAAGCAACTAAAATAAATCAAGTAAATAAGTTAAGCAAGAGAAGAAATGCTTTCTCATTAACACATTAATGAATAATTGACAGATCAACTTTAATTGAGGAAATCAAAAACAAATGTACATAACAGGACCACATACACTGAATATAGAGTCCAGGTCTGTTTGATGACTCTGGGAAGACTGACCACTGAGAATCTCTGACTCTGATCTCTCCTGTTGGTTTCTGTGGACAAAACATGAGATTACAGTACACACACACACACACACACACACACACACACACACACACACACACACACACACACACACACACACACACACACACACACACACACACACACACACACATACACACACACACACACACACACACACACACACACACACACACACACACACACACACACACACACACACACACACACACACACACACACAGGGAGGGAATGTGGTGTTTGTTTAATATTGTTTTAGGACTATGAAAATGGACTAAAGGATTAGCCTGTGAATTATGAAAACAACAAAAATAAATGGGAAAATCAGAGAGGAGAAATGACTAGAGACAGTGTTGTTTAACTCACTGACCATGACCCATGAGTTCTTCTTACCTTTGTTCAGTAGTAAAGTCTCCCTCTCTAAAGGATATAGGTAGATACATAGACTGGTCACTCTTCATGGACACACAGCTGGGAACAGGGGAGGCTGGTCTCTCCTGCTTGATTGGTCTTCAACACAACAGAGACAAACATTACATCTCTCATCTACTCTGATCTCAGATGGGAAACATAAGAAGAGTTCCAAAACGCAACATATCACTTTACAGAAATGAGCTTTTATTGTTTAAAGAAATGATGTATTAATTATTACATCTCTCACAGACAAGGATTTGTTTAAAATCTATCACTTGATGGTTTCATTTCAGAGAGACAAAAATCATGTTTTTTATGCATAATGCTATATATCTCCCTCACTCTCAAATGTGACCGACCGGCTCAATTTGGTAATTAATTAAATAACTACATATATAGTGATTTTGGTTTATGTCAGTTTAATTGTTTGTTATGGTATAAGTTCTTATTTTATGATTGTAAGTGATAAAATTAACTAGTAATTCTCAGTAATTACTACTTTAGTAAGGAATAACACATTTTTTCAGCACTACTGCAGTTGCTAAATAATTTCAATAGATGGGAGCATAAGACCACAATGACATTTCAGAATATTAGTTTAGTTTTCTCCCTGGATACACCACCACTCCCCACGCTTCCTGCAGAACCCCTGCAGTACCTCCGCAGACCCCGGATTGAGAACCCCTGATTTAGCAGATGCTCTTATCCAGAGAGATTTACAGTAAGTGCATTCACCTTAAGATAGCTATTTATTTAGGAAATAAACTTAATGAATTATTCATAAAATTGTTATCTCACCTCTTAGCTTTGGTGTCATGTCCCCCAGAGAGATGCATTTTAGAGGCAGGGGCCCCCTCCTCTCTCTCCCCAGAGAGACTCATTTTAGAGGCAGGGCCCCCCTCCTCTCTCTCCCCAGAGAGACTCATTTTAGAGGCAGGGCCCCCCTCCTCTCTCTCCCCAGAGAGACTCATTTTAGAGCACTGTCCCCTGTAAACAGAGATCCAGCATGTTGGTTGTGGTTAACACAGTGACAACTAAACAGAGATCCAGCATGTTGGTTGTGGCTAACACAGTGACAACTAAACAGAGATCCAACATGTTGGTTGTGGTTAACACAGTGACAACTAAACAGAGATCCAGCATGTTGGTTGTGGTTAACACAGTGACAACTAAACAGAGATCCAGCATGTTGGTTGTGGTTAACACAGTGACAACTAATTATTTTATTCATTATCTCTTAGAAATAAAACCGTTTACAGACACATCCAAACAGTCAGGTGATTTAATGCAATTACTTTTTCTAGCCCAATGACTACTCAAAACCCTCCCACAATGCCTGAAAACTAACTAATAGCCCCTGATAGGCCTACATCTTATTTTGGGGTGGCAGGTAGTCTAGTGGTTAGAGCGTTGGGGTGGCAGGTAGCCTAGTGGTTAGAACGTTGTGGCGGCAGGTAGTCTAGTGGTTAGAGCATTGGGGCGGCAGGTAGCCTAGTGGTTAGAGCGTTGGGGCGGCAGGTAGCCTAGTGGTTAGAGCATTGGGGTGGCAGGTAGCCTAGTGGTTAGAGCGTTGGGGCGGCAGGTAGCCTAGTGGTTAGAGCGTTGGGGCGGCAGGTAGCCTAGTGGTTAGAGCGTTGGGGCGGCAGGTAGCCTAGTGGTTAGAGCGTTGGGGCGGCAGGTAGCCTAGTGGTTAGAGCGTTGGGGCGGCAGGTAGCCTAGTGGATAGAGTGTTGGTGCGGCAGGTAGCCTAGTGGTTAGAGCGTTGGGGCGGCAGGTAGCCTAGTGGTTAGAGCGTTGGGGCGGCAGGTAGCCTAGTGGTTAGAGCGTTGGGGCGGCAGGTAGCCTAGTGGTTAGAGCGTTGGGGCGGCAGGTAGCCTAGTGGTTAGAGCGTTGGAGCGGCAGGTAGCCTAGTGGTTAGAGCGTTGGGGCGGCAGGTAGCCTAGTGGTTAGAGCGTTGGGGCGGCAGGTAGCCTAGTGGTTAGAGCATTGGGGTGGCAGGTAGCCTAGTGGTTAGAGCGTTGGGGCGGCAGGTAGCCTAGTGGATAGAGCGTTGGGGCGGCAGGTAGCCTAGTGGTTAGAGCGTTGGGGCAGTAACCGAAAGGTTTCAGGATTGAATCCCAGAGCTGACAAGGTAAAAATCTGTCGTTCTGCCCCTGAACAAGGCAGTTAACCCACTGTGTTCCCCGGTAGGCCATCATTGTAAATAAGAATTTGTTATTAACTGACTTGCCAAGTTAAATAAAGGTTTAAAAAAAATGATGTGTTAACCTTCAGTAGCTGTAGTATAATACTATGGTAATGAACTGAAGAGGTCTATCTAATATTAATACTATGGTAATGAACTGAACAGGTCTATGAATCTAATATTAATACTATGGTAATGAACTGAACAGGTCTATGAATCTAATATTAATACTATGGTAATGAACTGAACAGGTCTATGAATCTAATATTAATACTATGGTAATGAACTGAACAGGTCTATGAATCTAATATTAATACTATGGTAATGAACTGAACAGGTCTATGAATCTAATATTAATACTATGGTAATGAACTGAACAGGTCGATGCTTGTCAACAACAGCCAGTGTTTTATTACCTGTAGCCTAATCTGACTGTTACCTTCAATCTAATGCATTCTAACATCTGATCAGCCATTGAGATAGAACTGTTACCTTCAATCTAATGCATTCTAACATCTGATCAGCCATTGAGATAGAACTGTTACCTTCAATCTAATGCATTCTAACATTGATCAGCCATTGAGATAGAACTGTTACCTTCAATCTAATGCATTCTAACATCTGATCAGCCATTGAGATAGAACTGTTACCTTCAATCTAATGCATTGTAACATCTGATCAGCCATTGAGACAGAACTGGTACCTTCAATCTAATGCATTCTAACATCTGATCAGCCATTGAGATAGAACTGTTACCTTCAATCTAATACATTCTAACATCTGATCAGCCATTGAGATAGAACTGTTACCTTGAATCTAATGCATTCTAACATCTGATCAGCCATTGAGATAGAACTGTCACCTTCAATCTAATGCATTCTAACATCTTACCATGGTCACACTTGATAACTGTCACGACTCATACCGAGGGTGGCCCCTCTCCCTGTTCGGGTGGCGCTCGGTGTTCGTCGTCCCCGGGCTACTAGCTGCCACCGATCCCCTTTTCGTTTTTCTGTTGGTTATGTCTTTATTAGTTGCACCTGTGTTCATTTAGGTAATTAGTGGTGTTATTTAAGGCCGCTCCCCCACCTGTTCTGTGTGTGGGCTTGTTACGTTTTGTTTCACTGTGTTTGTGTAGTGGATCGTGTTTTGGACTTTGGGTTTTGTTACGCCCTGTTGTTTTTGGGCATTTTCTCTTTTGTGGTACTTATTAAATAGTATTGTACCAAACATTTTTCTGCCTACTGCGCCTGACTCCACACCCACAACGTCCAAGCGTTACAATAACTTCCTACTGAATTAACTCAACATGGACATTAATAGTTGCATAATAACACAAGGCTACAACAACAATAAACTGAAGTTATAGGCTATTTATTAAATCCATTTACCAGCTCCAGGTAGGCTACACAAGTGACACAAAATGATTTGCAACGACTCCTGTCATTTCAACATATTTATAGTATTAAATGGTAGGCTACAATAGCCTAGGTAGGCATACAGATTAATAGGCTACAGTAGCCTAGATAGGCATAACGATTAATAGGCTACAGTAGCCTAGATAGGCATAAAGATTAATAGGCTACATTAGCCTAGATAGGCATAAAGATTAATAGGCTACAGTAGCCTAGATAGGCATAACGATTAATAGGCTACAGTAGCCTAGATAGGCATAAAGATTAATAGGCTACATTAGCCTAGATAGGCATACAGATTAATAGGCTACTTGATGTTCAACAGATGTTTAATTCTCCACATTTAATGTCAGTTTCATTGTGGAGTTTTTCTCATAACAGAAGCACATGATGGAGTTCCAGAACTTTCATTTCTAATTTCCACTCCAGAGACCCAATAACAGAGCATGAGTAGAAACCTCCTCATGATATGGTTTTCCATCAGCAAAGTCACATTATAACGCAGTTTAAACCACCTGCAAGGGAATTTATCTAACGCTCTCTAGAGAACCTAAAGTAGTTTTCCTGTGTTTTGTCCCCTTATCTCTAGAGAACCTAAAGTAGTTTTCCTGTGTTTTGTCACCTTATTTATTGATGCGACTCAGTTCTAGAGAGTAAATATGTTTTATGGAAAAAGGGTTGTAAAATAGGTGTCTCCATAATGACAATTTAAATAGCCTACCTTATAACATGCAGGGCTACTAATTAGTTTCCACTTTTAAAACTGCTTGTTACGGAGTCTAGTTGATAGGTAATCGACTCCCCGGCATAAATTGTTGCCCCAGAAGACTAAATAAAGTAGTTCTCTCCAGAATAATGTTTTACATTGATAGACTAAATAAAGTAGTTCTCTCCAGAATGATGTTTTACATTGATAGACTAAATAAAGTAGTTCTCTCCAGAATAATGTTCTACATTGATAGACTAAATAAAGTAGTGCTCTCCAGAATAATAATTTACATTGATAGAATGAATGCATTAGTTATCTACTAGTTAACACTAGTAAAATTGACGTTTAGTTTAGGGACCGGGGAGAAAACGCAATAACTCCAGAACAGTGGAAAGACTGGTCCTGTGCAAAATGTCCATATCTCATCAGTCTGAAGGGTTTTAAGGAAATGAAAAGCTGAGAAAACGATGAAACACGTTTCTGATAAGGTTGAAAATGCTGTCTGCTTGCATCATATTGTAAAAGATAACACCTTACACTCTCATTCACATTATCTCAAGAGATACTGAAATAAATAATATTTATCCACCCCTAAATTATCATTTGTTGTTTCATTTAAATTCAAGAAATGCATAATTCTGCAGTTAATATTATATTAGATTATAGACCTACAGTCAGTATCCAGATTTCAGTTCATATTTTATTAGATTATAGACCTACAGTCAGTGTCCAGATTTCAGTTAATATTATATTAGATTATAGGCCTACAGTCACTACAGTCAGTGTCCAGATTTCAGTTCATATTATATTAGATTATAGGTCTACAGTCAGTGTCCAGATTTCAGTTCATATTTTATTAGATTATAGACCTACAGTCAGTGTCCAGATTTCAGTTAATATTATATTAGTTTATAGGCCTACAGTCAGTGTCCAGATTTCAGTTAATATTATATTAGATTATAGGCCTACAGTCAGTGTCCAGATTTCAGTTAACGTTACTATTTAATTTAACCCATTTGAATTGAAATGAGGAATATTCTGTTTATTTATGGCTACAGGGATACTCGTGAACGGGATATCAGAGAACACCGCAGTTCCGGGAGAGTAGTGGGTGAAACCATTCACCTCAGAAAGAGGGGTGATATGAATAACGTTTCCTTTCATTATGTGTTGTCGAATTCATAAAAAAATATTTGCTGCCATTGTAGTAAGGTTGTTAATACGAGAGGTCTTCAGACTTACCATTTCTGTATTATTTTCCTTGAAAGAACAAGTAGTGGGTTTTGAGTGCTTCTCCCCTATTTGGAAAGTTGGTCTGCCTGCTGTTCAGTCAGAGATATTCTGAGAGGACGTCTCCTTCTGCTGGACATAAAAACTGTTTAAAACTGTATAACACTATAGTGTATCTGGAACACTGGTTCATATATCACAAAGTCAATAGTGAATGTGACTATGTATATATTTATGTTGTATTTAAAGCATATTTCTGCAAGTTTATCAAGTGTCTGCTGGCTTGGCTAGCCATGTTAATGACGAGTTAACTAGCACCGTCAATCAGTGCACTGTAATGTCACGCTAGCTATTGCTAGCAGGTGATTAATTGACTTCTTTATTGAAATATTAAGTGAATGTTTATTTTCTTACTACCTTAAAAGTTTATATAAAAAGGGTTGTACTTGTGCTCTGTATTTATGGTTTAATGTCACTTCACATTGAGGGCATGTATCATTACTGTTGTTCCTATCTAACAGTTATCTTGTGTCCTATCTAACCATGTATCATTACTGTTGTTCCTATCTAGCAGTTATCTTGTGTCCTACCTAACCATGTATCATTACTGTTGTTCCTATCTAACAGTTATCTTGTGTCCTACCTAACCATGTATCATTACTGTTGTTCCTATCTAACAGTTATCTTGTGTCCTACCTAACCATGTATCATTACTGTTGTTCCTATCTAACAGTTATCTTGTGTCCTACCTAACCATGTATCATTACTGTTGTTCCTATCTAACAGTTATCTTGTGTCCTACCTAACCATGTATCATTACTGTTGTTCCTATCTAACAGTTATATTGTGTCCTATCTAACCATGTATCATTACTGTTGTTCCTATCTAACAGTTATCTTGTGTCCTACCTCACCATGTATCATTACTGTTGTTCCTATCTAACAGTTATCTTGTGTCCTACCTCACCATGTATCATTACTGTTGTTCCTATCTAACAGTTATCTTGTATCCTACCTAACCATGTATCATTACTGTTGTTCCTATCTAACAGTTATCTTGTGTCCTACCTAACCATGTATCATTACTGTTGTTCCTATCTATCAGTTATCTTGTGTCCTACCTAACCATGTATCATTACTGTTGTTCCTATCTAACAGTTATCTTGTGTTCTACCTAACCATGTATCATTACTGTTGTTCCTATCTAACAGTTATCTTGTGTCCTACCTAACCATGTATCATTACTGTTGTTCCTATCTAACAGTTATCTTGTGTCCTACCTAACCATGTATCATTACTGTTGTTCCTATCTAACAGTTATCTTGTGTCCTACCTAACCATGTATCATTACTGTTGTTCCTATCTAACAGTTATCTTGTGTCCTATCTAACCATGTATCATTACTGTTGTTCCTATCTAACAGTTATCTTGTGTCCTACCTCACCATGTATCATTACTGTTGTTCCTATCTAACAGTTATCTTGTGTCCTACCTAACCATGTATCATTACTGTTGTTCCTATCTAACAGTTATATTGTGTCCTACCTCACCATGTATCATTACTGTTGTTCCTATCTAACAGTTATCTTGTGTCCTACCTAACCATGTATCATTACTGTTGTTCCTATCTAACAGTTATCTTGTGTCCTACCTAACCATGTATCATTACTGTTGTTCCTATCTAACAGTTATCTTGTGTCCTATCTGACCATGTATCATTACTGTTGTTCCTATCTAACAGTTATCTTGTGTCCTACCTCACCATGTATCATTACTGTTGTTCCTATCTAACAGTTATCTTGTGTCCTACCTAACCATGTATCATTACTGTTGTTCCTATCTAACAGTTATATTGTGTCCTACCTCACCATGTATCATTACTGTTGTTCCTATCTAACAGTTATCTTGTGTCCTATCTAACCATGTATCATTACTGTTGTTTCTATCTAACAGTTATCTTGTGTCCTACCTAACCATGTATCATTACTGTTGTTCCTATCTAACAGTTATCTTGTGTCCTACCTAACCATGTATCATTACTGTGGTTCCTATCTAACAGTTATCTTGTGTCCTACCTAACCATGTATCATTACTGTTGTTCCTATCTAACAGTTATCTTGTGTCCTACCTAACCATGTATCATTACTGTTGTTCCTATCTAACAGTTATCTTGTGTCCTACCTAACCATGTATCATTACTGTTGTTCCTATCTATCAGTTATCTTGTGTCCTACCTCACCAGTGAACGTGTGGCTGTGACCGTCCTGTCAATGCCTGTCCTGGTGACTCATTTTACATTTTAGTCATTGAGCAGACGCTCTTATCCAGAGCAATTTAAAGTTGGTCCTGGTGACTCCTGGGGCCTAATTCATAAAGGAAGTGTCTCAGAGCTGATCTAGGATCAGGTCCCCCCTCTCCATGTAATCTGATTCATTATGATATAGGATCAGGTCCCCCCTCCTCTCCATGTAATCTGATTCATTATGATATAGGATCAGGTCCCCCTCTCCATGTAATCTGATTCATTATGATCTAGGATCAGGTCCCCCCTCTACATGTAATCTGATTCACTATGATCTAGTTGTCAGAGCTAGAGTGGTGTTTGTCAGACTAATCTGTCTTCTCACAAAATCGTGTGTAGAGTCTGAATGGTTTGGACAACAAACTATTATGGTACCTCTCTATTGTAAACTGTGACTCGTACAAACAAGCTGGTGTTCTATGTGTTGCTCTAGGAATTACAGCAAACTAACAGGGTGGAAAGTGATATTAGGGGGACACAGAAAAACTTAAATTAAATAATATGAATGAAAAATGAATGAACAAATGAATGAATGATATTTTATTTCCGTGTCAAATCGCCAACTGGCAACCCATCCCTTATGGGGTTAATTGCCACATAAACAAACATTACAATAATTGACTGTGGTAATTAAATGATAATTCTCCTTCCGGTGTTCTCTGCATTGGGCATCGCATGAATAGTGAAAAAAATAAGGTAAAAATCAATACATAATAGTAAATAAGGTGATGCAAACAATAATTATATCCCTAGAGCAGAACAATAATATACATATATACACACACTGTATATATGCACATACATACATATATACATACTGTATATATATACATACATAACATATACAGATAAATAAATACAGAAAAAAATAAACAGAAGTCATTTGAACCCAGTCTGACACAAAGAGAAGATTCATATGGGAGACAAGTCTATACACAATCTATATATACACATACCATTTACCACATAGAAGACTCATATGGGAGACAAGTCTATACACAATCTATATATACACATACCATTTACCACATAGAAGATTCATATGGGAGACAAGTCTATACACAATCTATATATACACATACCATTTACCACATAGAAGACTCAATAGGCGAGACAAACCTATACACAATCTATATATACACATACCATTTACCACATAGAAGATTCATATGGGAGACAAGTCTATACACAATCTATATATACACATACCATTTACCACATAGAAGATTCATATGGGAGACAAGTCTATACACAATCTATATACACACATACCATTTACCACATAGAAGAGTCATATGGGAGACAAGTCTATACACAATCTATATACACATGTACCATTTACCACGCAGAAGCTAAATATTTTTACAATTTAATTATAGGTAAACATTTTTCTTATATTCCAGGATTTATCTAAATATTCCACAAACGGAAATACACAATGGACAAAAAAACATTTCAATTTCTCCTCATCACTCATCACATACTGCCAGGGTATATCTGGTGGTCTTTCTGGAATAAGAGCAAGCGTATATCATGGTAGAAAAGGAAATAGAGGATTAAATCAGTTTAATTCTCTATTTCTTTAAGGTCACAATAGTTACATAGTCTTTCCTCCATTTCACCACAATACTGACCTGTATCAATACTCAGAGAAAATATCCCTGATCTTACCTGTTTCAATACTCAGAGGCAATATCCATGATCGTACCTGTTTCAATACACAGAGACAATATCCCTGAAATAACCTGTTTCAATACTCAGAGACAATATCCCTGATCTGACCTGTTTCAATACTCAGAGACAATATCTCTGATCTGACCTGTTTCAATACTCAGAGGAAATATCCCTGATCTGAACTGTTTCAATACGCAGAGACAATATCCCTGATCTGAACTGTTTCAATACGCAGAGGAAATATCCCTGATCTGAACTGTTTCAATACGCAGAGGCAATATCCCTGATCTGACCTGTTTCAATACACAGAGACAATATCCCTGATCTTCCCTGTGCACATAGAGATCTCTTGCTTTTAGGTAGGTTATACATAATATATCTCTCACACACCAATTCACCCTGAATCAAACAAAAGGTTCTCAATTTGGGTTGATGATTCATCTCCTCCACCCATCTTTTTTTCATGTCGCATCAACAGTTGTTTTTTAATCATATCTATGTCTCCCTTCATTTGGTTTTGGTACAGATGTTCATAGTTACACTGTTGAAAAAGCTCAGACATTTCAGTTACCCAGGCTTCCCCTATGGATAGATAAATACAATAATCATGAAAAAAGTCATTGATGAAAGAGACTTCAACTAGGACTATAAAATAATGAAGAAACAGTTTAACATTTTGTTATTTTATGGCTTATATTTATTGTAGAAGTTGATAAATAACACCTGGGGACAAAAACGCCTACATCTTCTGACAAAAAGTGTTAAAATGCATAACATTCCCTTTCAGGATCCATATTTTGGTGTTTATAAGGTAAAGGACACCTGATATTTAAAGCCTTTTTGAATCCACATTTTACACTAAATAAGAACTGATATTTCCTGGGGACAGAAAAGGCACCACATGGTAGGAATGACTCAGCAGCACCTAGACACTAGTTTAGTGGATTCCAAATGTTCCCTCTACTTTATTCTACATTATTAACCTGAAATACTCACTTTACTTGGAAACTGAGTTGCAGTTTAGAGATGAAACTATGAGCTGCTCTGTCATCTCAAAATGACCCTGTACAGATACTTTCTTATATTCAGTTTCAACTGTAGTCAAGGAGTCACCCTTCACATAACAACAGTAACCAGAGGGTGGAGCTAACAGTCAGTTTCAACTGTAGTCAAGGTGTCACCCTTCATATAACAACAGTAACCAGAGGGTGGGGCTAACAGTCAGTTTCAACTGTAGTCAAGGAGTCACCCTTCGTATAACAACAGTAACCAGAGGGTGGAGCTAACAGTCAGTTTCAACTGTAGTCAAGGAGTCACCCTTCACATAACAACAGTAACCAGAGGGTGGAGCTAACAGTCAGTTTCAACTGTAGTCAAGGAGTCACCCTTCATATAACAACAGTAACCAGAGGGTGGAGCTAACAGTCAGTTTCAACTGTAGTCAAGGTGTCACCCTTCATATAACAACAGTAACCAGAGGGTGGAGCTAACAGTCAGTTTCAACTGTAGTCAAGGAGTCACCCTTCATATAACAACAGTAACCAGAGGGTGGGGCTAACAGTCAGTTACATGAGACAGCAGTAACGTGACATTGTTCTGAATCTTGCTTAAAAAATGTTATAGTCCTTCTTCAAGACTTCTCTCTTACATTATTTTAGCTAAACTTATAATTTACTGGAAATCAGGTTTAGTTGTGTTTTTCCCCTGTAAGGTGTGTACGTGCTGGATAAGAACCAAAGGATGAGAAACCCTGAGATAAACATAAAACCATATAATGTAAAAGCTCCTCCACCATCTTTACCAGACGTTTTACTGATAACATGTAGACCTACTGATTAGTTTCCACTTTGAAAACTGCTGTCTGTCAGCAACTCAGCTCAAGTAGCAGTTCTACTAACTAGTAATATCTCATTCCTAGTATTCATTCTCTTACTCTGTCATTTAGAATGAATTATTGTTCATAAATACTTACTTTATTTGTCAGTATTGTCCATATAGTGTTTTCTGCTCTGTCATCTCAAAATGGATCCTGTACAAAATCACATATTTACTTTCAGTCACCTCCTGGGTGGTGCAGTGGTCTAAACCACCCCATCTGAACAGTTTCTCACCAACTGGCCACCTGGTCTATAGAGACTAAATGACTATACACTCTACGCTGCACACCACATCAACGGGGATGTAGTGGAGGGTAAACCCACGTAAACGCGCTTAAGCACCTTTTTATTTGTAAAATAGCGTTTACTCAACTTTGTATTTTGTTAATTATCGTTTACCACTTCTTATGCGTTTCCAGCGTTAAGCCTAAATTCCATCGTGGAAAACGGGCCCAGGTTGGTCAGCATGATAAAGAATCATATCTCAAGCCTACTCTGTCTATTGAATGTCTGACTACGACCTAACTTTATAATAGTTATATGTAGCCAAGACTTACCAGAGTCTGTACGTCTGTCCTTCAAATCAACACATTTATCCTACTTCTAATGTTGCAGAGAAATGTGCGCTACATTTTCTACAGTCATTTTGTAACGGTGTAGACTACACAGTTACTTTCACTTTCATATGAGGAAATCACGTCCCTTCTGACGTCACCGGTGTATGGGTAAATAATGATGACAGAAGAGATCTACTAACTAGTAATAATATGTAATTCCAGGTATTTATTCTCTAACTCTGTCCTTTATTGTTCAGAAATACTTTATTTGTACTTCTCTCCATATAGTGTGTTTCCTCTTTTGTCATCTCACCATGGATCCTGCACTCAGCCGTCTCCCCATCCTGATAATAAAGTGTTTTATTGGTATCTTCCACTAGATGGCAGTAAACACCTGCTGTAACTACACTTTACAACAGCATTCCTTATTCATAAAGGCAGTGTCTCAAAGGAGGAGTGCTGAATCAGGATGAGGTCCCCCCTCTCCATGTAATCTGATTCATTATGATCTAGGATCAGGTCCCCCTGTCCATGTAATCTGATTCATTGTGATCTAGGATCAGGTCCTCCTCTCCATGTAATCTGATTCATTATGATCTAGGATCAGGTCCCCCCTCTCCATGTAATCTGATTCATTATGATCTAGGATCAGGTCCCCCCTCTCCATGTAATCTGATTCATGATGATCTAGGATCAGGTCCCCCCTCTCCATGTAATCTGATTCATTATGATCTAGGATCAGGTCCTCCTCTCCATGTAATCTGATTCATTATGATCTAGGATCAGGTCCCTCCTCTCCATGTAATCTGATTCATTATGATCTAGGATCAGGTCCCCCCTCTCCATGTAATCTGATTCATGATGATCTAGGATCAGGTCCCCCCTCTCCATGTAATCTGATTCATTATGATCTAGGATCAGGTCCCCCCCTCTCCATGTAATCTGATTCATTATGATCTAGGATCAGGTCCCCCCTCTCCATGTAATCTGATTCATTATGATCTAGGATCAGGTCCCCCCCTCTCCATGTAATCTGATTCATTATGATATAGGATCAGGTCCCTCCTCTCCATGTAATCTGATTCATTATGATCTAGGATCAGGTCCCCCCCTCTCCATGTAATCTGATTCATTATGATCTAGGATCAGGTCCCCCCCTCTCCATGTAATCTGATTCATTATGATCTAGGATCAGGTCCTCCTCTCCATGTAATCTGATTCATTATGATCTAGGATCAGGTCCTCCTCTCCATGTAATCTGATTCATTATGATCTAGGATCAGGTCCCCCCCTCTCCATGTAATCTGATTCATTATGATCTAGGATCAGGTCCTCCTCTCCATGTAATCTGATTCATTATGATCTAGGATCAGGTCCCCCTCTCCATGTAATCTGATTCATTATGATCTAGGATCAGGTCCCCCCCTCTCCATGTAATCTGATTCATTATGGTTGTTTTGTCTCATGTCTTTATATTCATATAGCCTGGGGGCCATGTAATCTGATTCATTATGATTGTTTTGTCTCATGTCTTTATATTCATATAGCCTGGGGGCCATGTAATCTGATTCATTATGATTGTTTTGTCTCATGTCTTTATATTCATATAGCCTGGGGGCCATGTAATCTGATTCATTATGATTGTTTTGTTAAGTTTAAGTTCTTAAGTTCTTCTTTCATGTCGACCCAAGTTGGCCTATTAGAGTTGTCAATAAAGAGCCTATCAGGGCAGTTATAAAGTCTTCTTGATATAATTACATGTTAGGGAGCTTTAATCCTCCTTCTAAGTCTTTGTCTGTAAACGAGCTTGGTTCATCCTGGTCCTTTTAATAGTCCAGATGAATCATGTTGTCTCTGGTGTTAAAGGTGTAGGCAGGTATGGACATTGGAAACATGCTGATGACGTAATTCAGTTAAGGAGCTGTAACCATCTGTATAACATGTGTCCGTCATTCAGTTTAGGAGCTGTAACCATCTTTATATCATGTGTCCGTCATTCAGTTTAGGAGCTGTAACCATCTTTATAACATGTGTCCGTCATTCAGTTTAGGAGCTGTAACCATCTTTATAACATGTGTCCGTCATTCAGTTTAGGAGCTGTAACCATCTTTATAACATGTGTCCGTCATTCAGTTTAGGAGCTGTAACCATCTTTATAACATGTGTCCGTCATTCAGTTTAGGAGCTGTAACCATCTTTATAACATGTGTCCGTCATTCAGTTTAGGAGCTGTAACCATCTTTATAACATGTGTCCGTCATTCAGTTTAGGAGCTGTAACCATCTTTATAACATGTGTCCGTCATTCAGTTTAGGAGCTTTAACCATCTTTATAACATGTGGTCGTCATTCAGTTTAGGAGCTTTAACCATCTTTATAACATGTGTCCGTCATTCAGTTTAGGAGCTTTAACCATCTTTATAACATGTGTCCTTCATTCAGTTTAGGAGCTTTAACCATCTTTATAACATGTGGTCATCATTCAGTTTAGGAGCTGTAACCATCTTTATAACATGTGTCCGTCATTCAGTTTAGGAGCTGTAACCATCTTTATAACATGTGTCCTTCATTCAGTTAAGGAGCTGTAACCATCTGTATAACATGTGTCCGTCTTTCAGTTAAGGAGCTTTAACCATCTTTATATCATGTGTCCGTCATTCAGTTTAGGAGCTTTAACCATCTTTATAACATGTGTCCTACCCCACAATGAGATTTGTAGCTCATCCCAGTTCTTCAACTGAAGTTGAATTTTGTTCCAATATACAGAATAAAAAATAAACAGTTCCCTTCCCCTAAGAAACAACTTCTATTCTCACATACAACAAGAAGACAAAATGACACCAGACAATCACCATTCAGTTAGTATTGGAAAAGAGGAAGGAATTACACAGAACACACAATAATCCCACTGGATTGATTGATTCACTGTAAATACATTCATTCACCATTCAGTTGGTATTGGATAGACAAAGAAGTAACACAGAACACACTTCAAATGCTTTAAAGAAGCTAACCTGTTTGTAGATCCATAGTGAACTAGGCAAGTCAGTTAAGAACAAATTCTTATTTACAATGACGGCCTACCCGGCCAAACCCGGACGATGCTGGGCCAATTGTGCACCACCCTTATGGGACTCCCAATCACGACCGGTTGTGATACAGCCTGGAATTGAACCAGGGTTTGTAGTGACGCCTCTTGCACTGAGATGTAGTGCCTTAGGCCACTCGGGAGCCCCCAAAAAGATCAAATGTATAAAAAACCACTATACAGTTATTGGAAGAATCCAAAATGGCGGTTTGACAATGAATATCTAGTATGTACAGAGCACCTCCAGTTGACCGGGGCAGCTCTAGCAGGGCAGACATTTGATAATGAACTGACTGGTTGGAAAGGTGGCATACTATGGACAGGTGCCATGTTGAAACCCACTGAGCTCTTCAGTAAGGCCATTCTACTACCAATGTGTTTGTCTATGGAGATTGCATGGCACTCTGCTCGATTTTACACACATATCATCAACGGATGTGGCTGAAATAGCCGAATCGACTCAATTGAAGGGATGTCCACATACTTTAGGATATATAGTGCATCACATGTCTCCAGGTTTATTTCCATATGGTGATTATTATATCAATATATGTGCATAAAGTCCTTTCCACCTCCATTTCTGCCATCATTTATTTTACAGAATGATCCCACGTTGTCTAAGGTATTTTGTTTTGTCCACATTTTGTAAAGTTACCCAAAATAACTTTTTGGTGTCTAACCAGGTTTCCATCCAAACTTTTTATGCAAGTTAAGACAGTCCTTCTATCTGAGAAGTCAGAGAGAAGTGAAAAATTCTTCCTTGGTTGTTAATTTTCTCAAAATCGAAAAGGCACAATCTTGGATTCGAGCCGATGTCTTCAGTAGCTGAACATGTTATTACTCCACTAGATTAGAGCCGATGTCTTCAGTAGCTGAACATGTTATTAGTCCACTAGATTAGAGCCGATGTCTTCAGTAGTAGAACATGTTATTAGTCCACTAGATTAGAGCCGATGTCTTCAGTAGCTGAACATGTTATTACTCCACTAGATTAGAGCCGATGTCTTCAGTAGCTGAACATGTTATTAGTCCACTAGATTAGAGCCGATGTCTTCAGTAGCTGAACATGTTATTACTCCACTAGATTAGAGCCGATGTCTTCAGTAGTAGAACATGTTATTACTCCACTAGATTAGAGCCGATGTCTTCAGTAGCTGAACATGTTATTACTCCACTAGATTAGAGCCGATGTCTTCAGTAGTGGAACATGTTATTACTCCACTAGATTAGAGCCGATGTCTTCAGTAGCTGAACATGTTATTAGTCCACTAGATTAGAGCCGATGTCTTCAGTAGCTGAACATGTTATTACTCCACTAGATTAGAGCCGATGTCTTCAGTAGCTGAACATGTTATTACTCCACTAGATTAGAGCCGATGTCTTCAGTAGTAGAACATGTTATTAGTCCACTAGATTAGAGCCGATGTCTTCAGTAGCTGAACATGTTATTACTCCACTAGATTAGAGCCGATGTCTTCAGTAGCTGAACATGTTATTACTCCACTAGATTAGAGCCGATGTCTTCAGTAGCTGAACATGTTATTAGTCCACTAGATTAGAGCCGATGTCTTCAGTAGCTGAACATGTTATTACTCCACTAGATTAGAGCCGATGTCTTCAGTAGCTGAACATGTTATTACTCCACTAGATTAGAGCCGATGTCTTCAGTAGCTGAACATGTTATTACTCCACTAGATTAGAGCCGATGTCTTCAGTAGCTGAACATGTTATTACTCCACTAGATTAGAGCCGATGTCTTCAGTAGCAGAACATGTTATTACTCCACTAGATTAGAGCCGATGTCTTCAGTAGCTGAACATGTTATTAGTCCACTAGATTAGAGCCGATGTCTTCAGTAGCTGAACATGTTATTACTCCACTAGATTAGAGCCGATGTCTTCAGTAGCTGAACATGTTATTAGTCCACTAGATTAGAGCCGATGTCTTCAGTAGCTGAACATGTTATTAGTCCACTAGATTAGAGCCGATGTCTTCAGTAGCTGAACATGTTATTAGTCCACTAGATTAGAGCCGATGTCATCAGTAGCTGAACATGTTATTACTCCACTAGATTAGAGCCGATGTCTTCAGTAGTAGAACATGTTATTACTCCACTAGATTAGAGCCGATGTCTTCAGTAGTAGAACATGTTATTAGTCCACTAGATTAGAGCCGATGTCTTCAGTAGTGGAACATGTTATTAGTCCACTAGATTAGAGCCGATGTCTTCAGTAGCTGAACATGTTATTACTCCACTAGATTAGAGCCGATGTCTTCAGTAGCTGAACATGTTATTAGTCCACTAGATTAGAGCCGATGTCTTCAGTAGTAGAACATGTTATTACTCCACTAGATTAGAGCCGATGTCTTCAGTAGCTGAACATGTTATTACTCCACTAGATTAGAGCCGATGTCTTCAGTAGCTGAACATGTTATTACTCCACTAGATTAGAGCCGATGTCTTCAGTAGTAGAACATGTTATTACTCCACTAGATTAGAGCCGATGTCTTCAGTAGCTGAACATGTTATTACTCCACTAGATTAGAGCCGATGTCTTCAGTAGCTGAACATGTTATTACTCCACTAGATTAGAGCCGATGTCTTCAGTAGTAGAACATGTTATTACTCCACTAGATTAGAGCCGATGTCTTCAGTAGCTGAACATGTTATTACTCCACTAGATTAGAGCCGATGTCTTCAGTAGCTGAACATGTTATTACTCCACTAGATTAGAGCCGATGTCTTCAGTAGCTGAACATGTTATTACTCCACTAGATTAGAGCCGATGTCTTCAGTAGCTGAACATGTTATTACTCCACTAGATTAGAGCCGATGTCTTCAGTAGTAGAACATGTTATTACTCCACTAGATTAGAGCCGATGTCTTCAGTAGCTGAACATGTTATTACTCCACTAGATTAGAGCCGATGTCTTCAGTAGCTGAACATGTTATTACTCCACTAGATTAGAGCCGATGTCTTCAGTAGCTGAACATGTTATTACTCCACTAGATTAGAGCCGATGTCTTCAGTAGCTGAACATGTTATTAGTCCACTAGATTAGAGCCGATGTCTTCAGTAGCTGAACATGTTATTACTCCACTAGATTAGAGCCGATGTCTTCAGTAGCTGAACATGTTATTACTCCACTAGATTAGAGCCGATGTCTTCAGTAGCTGAACATGTTATTACTCCACTAGATTAGAGCCGATGTCATCAGTAGTAGAACATGTTATTACTCCACTAGATTAGAGCCGATGTCTTCAGTAGCTGAACATGTTATTACTCCACTAGATTAGAGCCGATGTCTTCAGTAGCTGAACATGTTATTACTCCACTAGATTAGAGCCGATGTCTTCAGTAGCTGAACATGTTATTAGTCCACTAGATTAGAGCCGATGTCTTCAGTAGCTGAACATGTTATTAGTCCACTAGATTAGAGCCGATGTCTTCAGTAGCTGAACATGTTATTACTCCACTAGATTAGAGCCGATGTCTTCAGTAGCTGAACATGTTATTACTCCACTAGATTAGAGCCGATGTCTTCAGTAGTAGAACATGTTATTAGTCCACTAGATTAGAGCCGATGTCTTCAGTAGCTGAACATGTTATTACTCCACTAGATTAGAGCCGATGTCTTCAGTAGCTGAACATGTTATTACTCCACTAGATTAGAGCCGATGTCTTCAGTAGCTGAACATGTTATTACTCCACTAGATTAGAGCCGATGTCTTCAGTAGCTGAACATGTTATTACTCCACTAGATTAGAGCCGATGTCTTCAGTAGCTGAACATGTTATTAGTCCACTAGATTAGAGCCGATGTCTTCAGTAGCTGAACATGTTATTAGTCCACTAGATTAGAGCCGATGTCTTCAGTAGCTGAACATGTTATTACTCCACTAGATTAGAGCCGATGTCTTCAGTAGTAGAACATGTTATTAGTCCACTAGATTAGAGCCGATGTCTTCAGTAGCTGAACATGTTATTAGTCCACTAGATTAGAGCCGATGTCATCAGTAGCTGAACATGTTATTACTCCACTAGATTAGAGCCGATGTCTTCAGTAGCTGAACATGTTATTAGTCCACTAGATTAGAGCCGATGTCTTCAGTAGCTGAACATGTTATTAGTCCACTAGATTAGAGCCGATGTCTTCAGTAGTGGAACATGTTATTACTCCACTAGATTAGAGCCGATGTCTTCAGTAGTAGAACATGTTATTACTCCACTAGATTAGAGCCGATGTCTTCAGTAGCTGAACATGTTATTACTCCACTAGATTAGAGCCGATGTCTTCAGTAGTAGAACATGTTATTACTCCACTAGATTAGAGCCGATGTCTTCAGTAGCTGAACATGTTATTAGTCCACTAGATTAGAGCCGATGTCTTCAGTAGCTGAACATGTTATTACTCCACTAGATTAGAGCCGATGTCTTCAGTAGTAGAACATGTTATTAGTCCACTAGATTAGAGCCGATGTCTTCAGTAGCTGAACATGTTATTACTCCACTAGATTAGAGCCGATGTCTTCAGTAGTAGAACATGTTATTACTCCACTAGATTAGAGCCGATGTCTTCAGTAGTAGAACATGTTATTACTCCACTAGATTAGAGCCGATGTCTTCAGTAGCTGAACATGTTATTAGTCCACTAGATTAGAGCCGATGTCTTCAGTAGCTGAACATGTTATTAGTCCACTAGATTAGAGCCGATGTCTTCAGTAGCTGAACATGTTATTACTCCACTAGATTAGAGCCGATGTCATCAGTAGCTGAACATGTTATTACTCCACTAGATTAGAGCCGATGTCTTCAGTAGCTGAACATGTTATTACTCCACTAGATTAGAGCCGATGTCTTCAGTAGTAGAACATGTTATTACTCCACTAGATTAGAGCCGATGTCTTCAGTAGCTGAACATGTTATTAGTCCACTAGATTAGAGCCGATGTCTTCAGTAGTAGAACATGTTATTACTCCACTAGATTAGAGCCGATGTCTTCAGTAGCTGAACATGTTATTACTCCACTAGATTAGAGCCGATGTCTTCAGTAGCTGAACATGTTATTACTCCACTAGATTAGAGCCGATGTCTTCAGTAGCTGAACATGTTATTACTCCACTAGATTAGAGCCGATGTCTTCAGTAGCTGAACATGTTATTACTCCACTAGATTAGAGCCGATGTCTTCAGTAGCTGAACATGTTATTAGTCCACTAGATTAGAGCCGATGTCTTCAGTAGTAGAACATGTTATTACTCCACTAGATTAGAGCCGATGTCTTCAGTAGCTGAACATGTTATTACTCCACTAGATTAGAGCCGATGTCTTCAGTAGTAGAACATGTTATTACTCCACTAGATTAGAGCCGATGTCTTCAGTAGTAGAACATGTTATTACTCCACTAGATTAGAGCCGATGTCTTCAGTAGCTGAACATGTTATTAGTCCACTAGATTAGAGCCGATGTCTTCAGTAGTAGAACATGTTATTACTCCACTAGATTAGAGCCGATGTCTTCAGTAGCTGAACATGTTATTAGTCCACTAGATTAGAGCCGATGTCATCAGTAGCTGAACATGTTATTAGTCCACTAGATTAGAGCCGATGTCATCAGTAGCTGAACATGTTATTACTCCACTAGATTAGAGCCGATGTCTTCAGTAGCTGAACATGTTATTAGTCCACTAGATTAGAGCCGATGTCTTCAGTAGCTGAACATGTTATTACTCCACTAGATTAGAGCCGATGTCTTCAGTAGCTGAACATGTTATTACTCCACTAGATTAGAGCCGATGTCTTCAGTAGCTGAACATGTTATTACTCCACTAGATTAGAGCCGATGTCTTCAGTAGCTGAACATGTTATTACTCCACTAGATTAGAGCCGATGTCTTCAGTAGCTGAACATGTTATTACTCCACTAGATTAGAGCCGATGTCTTCAGTAGCTGAACATGTTATTACTCCACTAGATTAGAGCCGATGTCTTCAGTAGCTGAACATGTTATTAGTCCACTAGATTAGAGCCGATGTCTTCAGTAGCTGAACATGTTATTAGTCCACTAGATTAGAGCCGATGTCTTCAGTAGCTGAACATGTTATTAGTCCACTAGATTAGAGCCGATGTCTTCAGTAGCTGAACATGTTATTACTCCACTAGATTAGAGCCGATGTCTTCAGTAGTAGAACATGTTATTACTCCACTAGATTAGAGCCGATGTCTTCAGTAGCTGAACATGTTATTACTCCACTAGATTAGAGCCGATGTCTTCAGTAGCTGAACATGTTATTAGTCCACTAGATTAGAGCCGATGTCTTCAGTAGCTGAACATGTTATTAGTCCACTAGATTAGAGCCGATGTCTTCAGTAGCTGAACATGTTATTAGTCCACTAGATTAGAGCCGATGTCATCAGTAGCTGAACATGTTATTAGTCCACTAGATTAGAGCCGATGTCATCAGTAGCTGAACATGTTATTAGTCCACTAGATTAGAGCCGATGTCTTCAGTAGCTGAACATGTTATTAGTCCAACATCGGGACACGTTTAATTTTCGTCGGAGTGCCTTTGTTTTAATGGCGTGCACGTGCACAGGTCGGCGCGAGGCAACCGTTAGACCCGATGACGTGTTTCTACGCATGAGCTTAGCTAGCCAACGTCGCCATGACATCACCTGCAAGTGTGATCAGGGATTTCTATTGGAGAAGCAGTCATTCTGTCTATCGTCATACTGTACTGTCTTTAATCATGACCTGCTGCAGTCATTCTGTCTATCGTCATACTGTACTGTCTTTAATCATGACCTGCTGCAGTCATTCTGTCTATCGTCATACTGTACTGTCCTTAATCATGACCTGCTGCAGTCATTCTGTCTATCGTCATACTGTACTGTCTTTAATCATGACCTGCTGCAGTCATTCTGTCTATCGTCATACTGTACTGTCTCTAATCATGACCTGCTGCAGTCATTCTGTCTATCGTCATACTGTACTGTCTATAATCATGACCTGCTGCAGTCATTCTGTCTATCGTCATACTGTACTGTCTCTAATCATGACCTGCTGCAGTCATTCTGTCTATCGTCATACTGTACTGTCCTTAATCATGACCTGCTGCAGTCATTCTGTCTATCGTCATACTGTACTGTCCTTAATCATTACCTGCTGCAGTCATTCTGTCTATCGTCATACTGTACTGTCTTTAATCATGACCTGCTGCAGTCATTCTGTCTATCGTCATACTGTACTGTCCTTAATCATGACCTGCTGCAGTCATTCTGTCTATCGTCATACTGTACTGTCCTTAATCATTACCTGCTGCAGTCATTCTGTCTATTGTCATACTGTACTGTCCTTAATCATGACCTGCTGCAGTCATTCTGTCTATCGTCATACTGTACTGTCTATAATCATGACCTGCTGCAGTCATTCTGTCTATCGTCATACTGTACTGTCTATAATCATGACCTGCTGCAGTCATTCTGTCTATCGTCATACTGTACTGTCTTTAATCATGACCTGCTGCAGTCATTCTGTCTATCGTCATACTGTACTGTCTTTAATAATTACCTGCTGCAGTCATTCTGTCTATCGTCATACTGTACTGTCTTTAATCATGACCTGCTGCAGTCATTCTGTCTATCGTCATACTGTACTGTCTTTAATCATGACCTGCTGCAGTCATTCTGTCTATCGTCATACTGTACTGTCTTAAATCATTACCTGCTGCAGTCATTCTGTCTATCGTCATACTGTACTGTCTCTAATCATGACCTGCTGCAGTCATTCTGTCTATTGTCATATTGTACTGTCTTTAATCATGACCTGCTGCAGTCATTCTGTCTATCGTCATACTGTACTGTCTTAAATCATGACCTGCTGCAGTCATTCTGTCTATTGTCATACTGTACTGTCTTTAATAATTACCTGCTGCAGTCATTCTGTCTATCGTCATACTGTACTGTCTCTAATCATGACCTGCTGCAGTCATTCTGTCTATCGTCATACTGTACTGTCTTAAATCATTACCTGCTGCAGTCATTCTGTCTATCGTCATACTGTACTGTCCTTAATCATTACCTGCTGCAGTCATTCTGTCTATCGTCATACTGTACTGTCTTTAATCATGACCTGCTGCAGTCATTCTGTCTATCGTCATACTGTACTGTCTTTAATCATGACCTGCTGCAGTCATTCTGTCTATCGTCATACTGTACTGTCTTTAATCATGACCTGCTGCAGTCATTCTGTCTATCGTCATACTGTACTGTCTCTAATCATGACCTGCTGCAGTCATTCTGTCTATCGTCATACTGTACTGTCTTAAATCATGACCTGCTGCAGTCATTCTGTCTATCGTCATACTGTACTGTCTTTAATCATGACCTGCTGCAGTCATTCTGTCTATCGTCATACTGTACTGTCTCTAATCATGACCTGCTGCAGTCATTCTGTCTATCGTCATACTGTACTGTCTATAATCATGACCTGCTGCAGTCATTCTGTCTATCGTCATACTGTACTGTCTTTAATAATTACCTGCTGCAGTCATTCTGTCTATCGTCATACTGTACTGTCTCTAATCATGACCTGCTGCAGTCATTCTGTCTATCGTCATACTGTACTGTCTTTAATCATGACCTGCTGCAGTCATTCTGTCTATCGTCATACTGTACTGTCTTTAATCATGACCTGCTGCAGTCATTCTGTCTATCGTCATACTGTACTGTCTTTAATCATGACCTGCTGCAGTCATTCTGTCTATCGTCATACTGTACTGTCTTTAATCATGACCTGCTGCAGTCATTCTGTCTATCGTCATACTGTACTGTCTTTAATCATGACCTGCTGCAGTCATTCTGTCTATCGTCATACTGTACTGTCTTTAATCATGACCTGCTGCAGTCATTCTGTCTATCGTCATACTGTGCTGTCTTTAATCATGACCTGCTGCAGTCATTCTGTCTATCGTCATACTGTACTGTCTCTAATCATGACCTGCTGCAGTCATTCTGTCTATCGTCATACTGTACTGTCTATAATCATGACCTGCTGCAGTCATTCTGTATATCGTCATACTGTACTGTCTTTAATCATTACCTGCTGCAGTCATTCTGTCTATTGTCATACTGTACTGTCTTTAATAATTACCTGCTGCAGTCATTCTGTCTATCGTCATACTGTACTGTCTATAATCATGACCTACTGCAGTCATTCTGTCTATCGTCATACTGTACTGTCTATAATCATGACCTGCTGCAGTCATTCTGTCTATCGTCATACTGTACTGTCTTTAATAATGACCTGCTGCAGTCATTCTGTCTATCGTCATACTGTACTGTCTATAATCATGACCTGCTGCAGTCATTCTGTCTATCGTCATACTGTACTGTCTTTAATCATGACCTGCTGCAGTCATTCTGTCTATCGTCATACTGTACTGTCTATAATCATGACCTGCTGCAGTCATTCTGTCTATCGTCATACTGTACTGTCTTTAATCATGACCTGCTGCAGTCATTCTGTCTATCGTCATACTGTACTGTCTTAAATCATGACCTGCTGCAGTCATTCTGTCTATCGTCATACTGTACTGTCTTTAATCATGACCTGCTGCAGTCATTCTGTCTATCGTCATACTGTACTGTCTTTAATCATGACCTGCTGCAGTCATTCTGTCTATCGTCATACTGTACTGTCTTTAATCATGACCTGCTGCAGTCATTCTGTCTATCGTCATACTGTACTGTCTTTAATCATGACCTGCTGCAGTCATTCTGTCTATTGTCATACTGTACTGTCTATAATCATGACCTGCTGCAGTCATTCTGTCTATTGTCATATTGTACTGTCTTTAATCATGACCTGCTGCAGTCATTCTGTCTATCGTCATACTGTACTGTCTTTAATCATGACCTGCTGCAGTCATTCTGTCTATCGTCATACTGTACTGTCTTTAATAATTACCTGCTGCAGTCATTCTGTCTATCGTCATACTGTACTGTCTTAAATCATGACCTGCTGCAGTCATTCTGTCTATCGTCATACTGTACTGTCTCTAATCATGACCTGCTGCAGTCATTCTGTCTATCGTCATACTGTACTGTCTTTAATAGTATATACTACCTCAATTGGGCCGACCAACCAGTGCTCCCTGCACATTGGCTAACCGGGCTATCTGCATTGTGTCCCACCACCCGCCAACCCCTCTTTTTATGCTGCTGCTACTCTCTGTTCATCATATACTATGCATAGTCACTTTAACCATACCTACATGTACATACTACCTCAAAAAGCCTGACTAACCGGTGTCTGTATATAGCCTCGCTACTTTTATTTTCAAATGTATTTTTACTGGTGTTTTATTTCTTTACTTACCTACACACACACACACACACACACACACACACACACACACACACACACATTTTTTTTCTCGCACTATTGGTTAGATCCTGTAAGTCAGCATTTCACTGTAAGGTCTACACCTGTTGTATTCGGCACACGTGACAAATAAACTTTGATTTGATTTGAAAGAGGGTGGTGGGGGTGGGGGCAATGCAAATAGTCTGGGTAGCCATTTGATTAGATGTACAGGAGTCTTATGGCTTGGGGGTAGAAGGTGTTTAGAAGCCTCTTGGATCTAGACTTGGCGCTCCGGTACCGCTTGCCGTGCGGTAGCAGAGAGAACAGTCTGAATAGGGTGCCTGGAGTCTTGGACCATTTTTAGGGCCTTCCTCTGACACCGCCTGGTATAGAGTTCCTGGATGGCAGGAAGCTTGGCCCCGGTGATGTACTGGGCCGTTCGCACTACCCTCTGTAGTGCCTTGCGGTCGGAGGTCCGAACAGTTGCCATACCAGGCAGTGATGCAACCCGTCAGGATGCTCTCGATGGTGCAGCTGTAGAACCTTTTGAGGATCTGAGGGCCCATGCCAAATATTTTCCTCTTCACAACTGTCTAGGTCGTGAAGATCTTCCACTTAAGTATGCTGGAGGAGCGCTTCTCTCGCCTGTCGACAGTGTCAACGCTGTCAAGGCTCTCTCCATGAGGATGTGCTCTGTACCAGGTACACACATATATATATACACACACACCCCCAAATGCATACAATTAGTATACAGATATGTGTGTTTGAAAGTTACTTTGCCGGTACATCGTTAGTGTGACTCTCTCGAAGGGTGATGTCAAGCTCCAAGTTTGTTTAAAATCTAAAGATAACTTAGGTAAATAAATACATAGGTGACATTTCTGAAATGGGAGATACTCTATTCACTTCTGAAATAGGAGATACTCTATATTCACTTCTGAAATAGGAGATACTCTATATTCACTTCTGAAATAGGAGATACTCTATTCACTTCTGAAATAGGAGATACTCTATATTCACTTCTGAAATAGGAGATACTTTATTCACTTCTGAAATAGGAGATACTTTATTCACTTCTGAAATAGGAGATACTTTATTCACTTCTGAAATAGGAGATACTTTATTCACTTCTGAAATGGGAGATACTCTATATTCACTTCTGAAATAGGAGATACTCTATATTCACTTCTGAAATAGGAGATACTCTATTCACTTCTTAAATATGCAGTGCAGGGAAACATTAACATATATGTTAACATAGACTCACTCTGAACTATCCATCAACATATATGTTAACATAGACTCACTCTGAACTACCCATCAACATATATGTTAACATAGACTCACTCTGAACTACCCATCAACATATATGTTACACATAGACTCACTCTGAACTACCCATCAACATATATGTTACACATAGACCCACTCTGAACTATCCATCAACATATATGTTACACATAGACTCACTCTGAACTATCCATCAACATATATGTTACACATAGACCCACTCTGAACTACCCATCAACATATATGTTAACATAGACCCACTCTGAACTACCCATCAACATATATGTTAACATAGACCCACTCTGAACTACCCATCAACATATATGCTAACATAGACCCACTCTGAAATACCCATCAACATATATGTTAACATAGACTCACTCTGAACTACCCATCAACATATGTTACACATAGACTCACTCTGAACTATCCATCAACATATATGTTAACATAGACCCACTCTGAACTACCCATCAACATATATGTTAACATAGACCCACTCTGAACTACCCATCAACATATATGTTAACATAGACCCACTCTGAACTACCCATCAACATATATGCTAACATAGACCCACTCTGAACCATCCATCAACATATATGCTAACATAGACCCACTCTGAAATACCCATCAACATATATGTTAACATAGACTCACTCTGAACTACCCATCAACATATATGTTACACATAGACCCACTCTGAACTACACAACATATATGTTAACATAGACCCACTCTGAACTACACATCAACATATATGTTAACATAGACCCACTCTGAACTACCCATCAACATATATGTTAACATAGACCCACTCTGAAATACCCATCAACATATATGCTACACACACTACACACTAACACACACAAACTAGATGTTGCCAGTTCAATGCCCCAGTAACCAAGCTGTCAGAGCAGAAGTCTCTTAAAAAGCATGGGCTGAGGCACACCGCTAAATGTTTGTAGAGTTGCTGAGCAACGGAGGGTAAACAGTATCCAAAGAAAGAAAGGAAGTCTCTCAACAATGGTTGTATTAAATAGTTGGAATCATGTGACATGTGACTTCCTTCCTTTATGTTTAGAACATCTGTCTGAAAACATATCCCTTCAGATAGCTGCTGTTTCTTGAACATTTTACTTGCAATGATTGTGATGTGTGGTTGTTTTTGCCTACTTTAGTTGAATGCAAAGTCAGTGTGTAGTTGAATGGAAACATTTAGTTGAATGGAAGTTGCTAAATGTAGTTCAGTTTGTAGAGCGTGGCGCTTGCAATGCCAGGATAGTGGGTTTGATTCCCGGGACCACCCGTACGTAAAATGTATGTTTTGGATAAAAGCATCTTCTAAATGGCAGATGATTATTATTATTAAGTTAATGTACATGTTTCTGTCCCTCTGTCTCATATTCTACATGAGGAAGAAGGTGCAGAAAGACCTGGATGATCAGGAGAAGCTGGTGTCCCGCTTTGGATTGTGAGAGACAAAACCAACAGAGACTCCATATTCACCGACTCCCCTCTCCTTTTTTGAAAGTTAAACTTTATTTAACTAGGCAAGTTAGTTAAGAACAAATCCTTATTTACAATGACAGCCTACCAGGGAACAGTGGGGTGAACTGCCTAGTTCAGGGGCAGAACAACAGATTCTTACTTTGTCAGCTCAGGGATTCAATCCATCAACATTTTGGTTACTGGCCCAACTCTTTAACCACTAGGCTACCTCCTCTACTTATCTTTCTCCCTCTGCTGGAAAGGATTTGTACTGTATTTTCTTCTGGTAAAAATGCTAAATGTTACAAATATTTTCTTGAAATATGAATAAATAAATGTCATCTTTTTGTAGAAATGTGTCTTGTCGTTGTTGTCTGTCTTCAGTCTAGAAGACCTCAGTTGCATTGAACCATAAGTGGTTGTGGTTTTGTACTATTTTGAGTACCAAACGTTGTGCTCATTTTGTGATAACCGATGTGTTACTGTTGTCTGTGGTAAAGCAGTAGGTCATTTGTTTTACTCTACTTCACTTCTAACAGGCTACATTTCAGGCTCCTATGGAGCAAAACATAATCCAAAACACAACCAAAACAAACTGCAAATGCATCTTTGTAGAGTTTGTAGAGTCACCAACTTCATGTAGTCACTGCGTGTAAGGAATATCGGACTAAATATTAAAGATTTGACGACTTCAATACACTCCAAGACAGTGTTTCCCAACTCCGGTCCTCGAGTACCTCCGGGGCTACAACAAAACGTGTGCTGTTGGGAGTAGACTACTCTGGGACCGGAGTTGGGAAACACTGCTCTAAGTGAATTGGTCAGAATACTTATGACTTCTTCAAATGGGGGGACTAGATACATAACGTGCTTTCATTTCTAAACTGTGAAACAGACATGCATGAAAATACCTTCAAATAAAAGGTGACATTATATACTGTCTCCTCATATTAAATATTTGATCTCAAATCCAAAATGTTGGAGTTTAGAACCAAATGTACAATTGTAGCTTTATTGTCAAAATACATATGAGGACTGTATATGCATTTATATTCCCTCTGCTCAGTCTCCCTGCTTCTGCTCCTAACCTGTCATGTATATAAATAATCAATAGGAATTAAGGTTGTGTGTTTATACCTCTATCTGGTCTAGAAGGTTGTGTGTTTATACCTTTATCTGGTCTAGAAGGTTGTGTGTTTATACCTTTATCTGGTCTAGAAGGTTGTGTGTTTATACCTCTATCTGGTCTAGAAGGTTGTGTGTTTATACCTTTATCTGGTCTAGAAGGTTGTATGTTTATACCTCTATCTGGTCCAGAAGGTTGTGTGTTTATACCTCTATCTGGTCTAGAAGGTTGTGTGTTTATACCTCTATCTGGTCTAGAAGGTTGTGTGTTTGTACCTTTATCTGGTCCAGAAGGTTGTGTGTTTATACCTCCTTCTGGTCTAGAAGGTTGTGTGTTTATACCTCTATCTGGTCTAGAAGGTTGTGTGTTTGTACCTTTATCTGGTCCAGAAGGTTGTGTGTTTTACATCTATCTGGTCTAGAAGGCTGTGTGTTTATACCTTTATCTGGTCTAGAAGGTTGTGTGTTTATACCTCTATCTGGTCTAGAAGGTTGTGTGTTTATACCTCTATCTGGTCCAGAAGGTTGTGTGTTTATACCTCTATCTGGTCTAGAAGGTTGTGTGTTTATACCTCTATCTGGTCTAGAAGGTTGTGTGTTTATACCTCTATCTGGTCTAGAAGGTTGTGTGTTTATACCTCTATCTGGTCTAGAAGGTTGTGTGTTTGTACCTCTATCTGGTCTAGAAGGTTGTGTGTTTATACCTCTATCTGGTCTAAAAGGTTGTGTGTTTATACCTCTATCTGGTCTAGAAGGCTGTGTGTTTATACCTTTATCTGGTCTAGAAGGTTGTGTGTTTATACCTCTATCTGGTCTAGAAGGTTGTGTGTTTATACCTCTATCTGGTCTAGAAGGTTGTGTGTTTGTACCTCTATCTGGTATAGAAGGTTGTGTGTTTGTACCTCTATCTGGTCTAGAAGGTTGTGTGTTTGTACCTCTATCTGGCAATCCACCAAATTCACTTCAATATTCACCACCAACATTGACCAATATCAGTCAATACTAAAATTAAATGAGTGTCTAAACCAAAGCTTTATTTTTCTTGAGAAATACTGTACACAGACAGAGACGTGTGTGTTGTGTTTACTGTATGATGCAACACATGTTTAACAAACAAATATTTACAAATGATTTGATCACACTTAACAAACTAACCGAAGGGTGTGTGTGTGACTGTTGTCATGGAGACCCAGGTGTTCCTCCAGGACCGAGAAGGCTACTCTACCTGGCACAAAGACACTGAGCAAGGGTAACAGCCGGCTAGTCCAAAAGCTGGATAGAGGGGCTCAGTGAATGTGGTGTGGAATGTGTACATGTGGGTCAATGTGTCAGAGAAGACAGTTAGCCAGCTACATAGTTGTCTGTGCTGTCTCTGTATCTAAGATAATTGTGTAGTTTGAGTTTGGTAACACCTCCTATGGTAACACCTCCTATGGTAACTACTCCTATGGCTATGATAACACCTCCTATGGTAACACCTCCTATCGCTATGGTAACACCTCCTATGGTAACACCTCCTACGGCAACACCTCCTATGGCTATGGTAACACCTCCTATGGTAACACCTCCTATGGCAACACCTCCTATGGTAACACCTCCTATGGTAACACCTCCTATGGTAACACCTCCTATGGCTATGGTAACACCTCCTATGGTAACACCTCCTATGGCTATGGAAACACCTCCTATGGTAACACCTCCTATGGCTATGGTAACACCTCCTATGGTAACACCTCCTATGGTAACACCACCTATGGCAACACCTCCTATGGCTATGGTAACACCTGCTATGGTAACACCTGCTATGGTAACACCTCCTATGGTAACACCACCTATGGTAACACCTCCTATGGTAACACCTCCTATGGTAACACATCCTATGGTAACACCTCCTATGGTAACACCTCCTATGGTAACACCTCCTATGGCTATGGTAACACCTCCTATGGTAACACCTCCTATGGTAACACCTCCTATGGCTATGGTAACACCTCCTATGGTAACACCTCCTACGGCAACACCTCCTATGGCTATGGTAACACCTCCTATGGTAACACCTCCTATGGTAACACATCCTATGGTAACACCTCCTATGGTAACACCTCCTATGGTAACACCTCCTATGGCAATGGTAACACCTCCTATGGTAACACCTCCTATGGTAACACCTCCTATGGTAACACCTCCTATGGCTATGGTAACACCTCCTATGGTAACACCTCCTATGGTAACACCTCCTATGGCTATGGTAACACCACCTATGGTAACACCTCCTACGGTAACACCTCCTATGGTAACACCTCCTATGGTAACACCTCCTATGGTAACACCTCCTATGGTAACAACTCCTTTGGCTATGGTAACACCTCCTATGGTAACACCTCCTATGGTAACACCACCTATGGCAACACCTCCTATGGCTATGGCAACACCTCCTATGGCTATGGTAACACCTCCTATGGCTATGGTAACACCTCCTATGGCTATGGTAACACCTCCTATGGTAACACCTCCTATGGTAACACCTCCTATGGTAACAACTCCTTTGGCTATGGTAACACCTCCTATGGTAACACCTCCTATGGTAACACCACCTATGGCAACACCTCCTATGGCTATGGCAACACCTCCTATGGCTATGGTAACACCTCCTATGGCTATGGTAACACCTCCTATGGCTATGGTAACACCTCCTATGGTAACACATCCTATGGTAATGCCTCCTATGGTAACACCTCTATGGTAGCACCTCCTATGGCTATGGTAACACCTCCTATGGTAACACCTCCTATGGTAACACCTCCTATGGTAACACCTCCTACGGCTATGATAACACCCCTCCTATGGTAACACCTCCTATGGTAACATCTCCTATGGTAACACCTCATATGGCTATGGTAACACCTCCTATGGTAACACCTCATATGGCTATGGTAACACCTCCCTATGGTAACACCTCCTATGGTAACACCTCCTGTGGTAACACCTCCTATGGCTATGGTAACACCTCCTATGGTAACACCTCATATGGTAACACCTCCTATGGCTATGGAAACACCTCCTATGGTAATACCTCCTATGGCTATGGTAACACCTCCTATGGTAACAGTTCCTATGGCTATGGTAACACCTCCTATGGTAACACCTCCTATGGTAATACCTCCTATGGTAACACCTCCTATGGTAACACCTCCTATGGTAACACCTCCTATAGTAACACCTCCTATAGTAACACCTCCTATAGTAACACCTCCTGTGGTAACACCTCCTATGGCTATGGTAACACCTCCTATGGTAACACCTCATATGGTAACACCTCCTATGGCTATGGAAACACCTCCTATGGTAACTTCTCCTATCGTAACACCTCCTATAGTAACACCTCCTATGGTAACACCTCCTATGGTAACACCTCCTATGGCTATGGTAACACCTCCTATGGCTATGGTAACACCTCCTATGGTAACACCTCCTATGGTAACACCTCCTATGGTAACACCTCCTGTGGTAACACCTCCTATGGCTATGGTAACACCTCCTATGGTAACACCTCATATGGTAACACCTCCTATGGCTATGGAAACACCTATGGTAACACCTCCTATGGCTATGGTAACACCTCCTATGGTAACACCTCATATGGCTATGGTAACACCTCCTATGGTAACACCTCATATGGCTATGGTAACACCTCCTATGGTAACACCTCCTATGGTAACACCTCCTGTGGTAACACCTCCTGTGGTAACACCTCCTATGGCTGTGGTAACACCTCCTATGGCTATGGTAACACCTCCTATGGTAACACCTCATATGGTAACACCTCATATGGCTATGGAAACACCTCCTATGGTAACACCTCCTATGGCTATGGTAACACCTCCTATGGTAACACCTCCTATGGCTATGGTAACACCTCCTATGGTAACATATCCTATGGTAACACCTCCTATGGTAACAGCTCCTATGGCTATGGTAACACCTCCTATGTTAACAACTCCTATGGTAACACCTCCTATGGTAACACCTCCTATGGCTATGGTAACACCTCCTGTGGTAACACCTCCTGTGGTAACACCTCCTGTGGCTATGGTAACACCTCATATGGTAACACCTCCTATGGTAACACCTCCTATGGCTATGGTAACACCTCCTATGGTAACACCTCATATGGCTATGGTAACACCTCATATGGCTATGGTAACACCTCATATGGTAACACCTCCTATGGTAACACCTCCTACGGTAACACCTCCTGTGGTAACACCTCCTATGGCTATGGTAACACCTCCTATGGTAAGACCTCATATGGTAACACCTCCTATGGCTATGGAAACACCTCCTATGGTAACACCTCCTATGGCTATGGTAACACCTCCTATGGTAACACCTCATATGGCTATGGTAACACCTCCTATGATAACACCTCCTATGGTAACACCTCCTATGGTAACACCTCCTATGGTAACACCTCCTATGGTAACACCTCCTATGGCTATGGTAACACCTCCTATGGTAACACCTCATATGGTAACACCTCCTATGGCTATGGAAACACCTCCTATGGTCACACCTCCTATGGCTATGGTAACACCTCCTATGGTAACACCTCCTATGGCTATGGTAACACCTCCTATGTTAACAACTCCTATGGTAACACCTCCTATGGTAACACCTCCTATGGCTATGGTAACACCTCCTATGGTAACACCTCCTATGGTAACACCTCCTATGGCTATGGTAACACCTCCTATGTTAACAACTCCTATGGTAACACCTCCTATGGTAACAACTCCTATGGCTATGGTAACACCTCCTATGGTAACACCTCCTATGGTAACACCTCCTATGGTAACACCTCCTATGGTAACAACTCCTTTGGCTATGGTAACACCTCCTATGGTAACACCTCCTATGGTAACACCACCTATGGCAACACCTCCTATGGCTATGGCAACACCTCCTATGGCTATGGTAACACCTCCTATGGCTATGGTAACACCTCCTATGGCTATGGTAACACCTCCTATGGTAACACATCCTATGGTAATGCCTCCTATGGTAACACCTCTATGGTAGCACCTCCTATGGCTATGGTAACACCTCCTATGGTAACACCTCCTATGGTAACACCTCCTATGGTAACACCTCCTACGGCTATGATAACACCCCTCCTATGGTAACACCTCCTATGGTAACATCTCCTATGGTAACACCTCATATGGCTATGGTAACACCTCCTATGGTAACACCTCATATGGCTATGGTAACACCTCCCTATGGTAACACCTCCTATGGTAACACCTCCTGTGGTAACACCTCCTATGGCTATGGTAACACCTCCTATGGTAACACCTCCTATGGCTATGGAAACACCTCCTATGGTAATACCTCCTATGGCTATGGTAACACCTCCTATGGTAACAGTTCCTATGGCTATGGTAACACCTCCTATGGTAACACCTCCTATGGTAATACCTCCTATGGTAACACCTCCTATGGTAACACCTCCTATAGTAACACCTCCTATAGTAACACCTCCTATAGTAACACCTCCTGTGGTAACACCTCCTATGGCTATGGAAACACCTCCTATGGTAACACCTCCTATGGCTATGGTAACACCTCCTATGGTAACACCTCATATGGCTATGGTAACACGTCCTATGGTAACACCTCCTATGGTAACACCTCCTATGGTAACACCTCCTATGGTAACACCTCCTATGGCTATGGTAACACCTCCTATGGTAACACGTCCTATGGTAACACCTCCTATGGTAACACCTCCTATGGTAACACCTCCTGTGGTAACACCTCCTATGGCTATGGTAACACCTCCTATGGTAACACCTCATATGGTAACACCTCCTATGGCTATGGAAACACCTATGGTAACACCTCCTATGGCTATGGTAACACCTCCTATGGTAACACCTCATATGGCTATGGTAACACCTCCTATGGTAACACCTCATATGGCTATGGTAACACCTCCTATGGTAACACCTCCTATGGTAACACCTCCTGTGGTAACACCTCCTGTGGTAACACCTCCTATGGCTGTGGTAACACCTCCTATGGCTATGGTAACACCTCCTATGGTAACACCTCCTATGGCTATGGTAACACCTCCTATGGTAACAACTCCTATGGTAACACCTCCTATGATAACACCTCCTATGGTAACACCTCATATGGCTATGGTAACACCTCCTATGGTAACACCTCCTATGGTAACACCTCCTATGGTAACACCTCCTATGGTAACACCTCCTGTGGTAACACCTCCTGTGGCTATGGTAACACCTCATATGGTAACACCTCCTATGGTAACACCTCCTATGGCTATGGTAACACCTCCTATGGTAACACCTCATATGGCTATGGTAACACCTCATATGGCTATGGTAACACCTCATATGGTAACACCTCCTATGGTAACACCTCCTACGGTAACACCTCCTGTGGTAACACCTCCTATGGCTATGGTAACACCTCCTATGGTAAGACCTCATATGGTAACACCTCCTATGGCTATGGAAACACCTCCTATGGTAACACCTCCTATGGCTATGGTAACACCTCCTATGGTAACACCTCATATGGCTATGGTAACACCTCCTATGATAACACCTCCTATGGTAACACCTCCTATGGTAACACCTCCTATGGTAACACCTCCTATGGCTATGGTAACACCTCCTATGGTAACACCTCATATGGTAACACCTCCTATGGCTATGGAAACACCTCCTATGGTCACACCTCCTATGGCTATGGTAACACCTCCTATGGTAACACCTCCTATGGCTATGGTAACACCTCCTATGTTAACAACTCCTATGGTAACACCTCCTATGGTAACACCTCCTATGGCTATGGTAACACCTCCTATGGTAACACCTCCTATGGTAACACCTCCTATGGCTATGGTAACACCTCCTATGTTAACAACTCCTATGGTAACACCTCCTATGGTAACAACTCCTATGGCTATGGTAACACCTCCTATGGTAACACCTCCTATGGTAACACCTCCTATGGTAACACCTCCTATGGTAACACCTCCTATGGTAACAACTCCTTTGGCTATGGTAACACCTCCTATGGTAACACCTCCTATGGTAACACCACCTATGGCAACACCTCCTATGGCTATGGCAACACCTCCTATGGCTATGGTAACACCTCCTATGGCTATGGTAACACCTCCTATGGCTATGGTAACACCTCCTATGGTAACACATCCTATGGTAATGCCTCCTATGGTAACACCTCTATGGTAGCACCTCCTATGGCTATGGTAACACCTCCTATGGTAACACCTCCTATGGTAACACCTCCTATGGTAACACCTCCTACGGCTATGATAACACCCCTCCTATGGTAACACCTCCTATGGTAACATCTCCTATGGTAACACCTCATATGGCTATGGTAACACCTCCTATGGTAACACCTCATATGGCTATGGTAACACCTCCCTATGGTAACACCTCCTATGGTAACACCTCCTGTGGTAACACCTCCTATGGCTATGGTAACACCTCCTATGGTAACACCTCCTATGGCTATGGAAACACCTCCTATGGTAATACCTCCTATGGCTATGGTAACACCTCCTATGGTAACAGTTCCTATGGCTATGGTAACACCTCCTATGGTAACACCTCCTATGGTAATACCTCCTATGGTAACACCTCCTATGGTAACACCTCCTATAGTAACACCTCCTATAGTAACACCTCCTATAGTAACACCTCCTGTGGTAACACCTCCTATGGCTATGGAAACACCTCCTATGGTAACACCTCCTATGGCTATGGTAACACCTCCTATGGTAACACCTCATATGGCTATGGTAACACCTCCTATGGTAACACGTCCTATGGTAACACCTCCTATGGTAACACCTCCTATGGTAACACCTCCTATGGTAACACCTCCTATGGCTATGGTAACACCTCCTATGGTAACACCTCATATGGTAACACCTCCTATGGCTATGGAAACACCTCCTATGGTCACACCTCCTATGGCTATGGTAACACCTCCTATGGCTATGGTAACACCTCCTATGGTAACACCTCCTATGGCTATGGTAACACCTCCTATGTTAACAACTCCTATGGTAACACCTCCTATGGTAACACCTCCTATGGCTATTGTAACACCTCCTATGGTAACACCTCCTATGGTAACACCTCCTATGGCTATGGTAACACCTCCTATGTTAACAACTCCTATGGTAACACCTCCTATGGTAACACCTCCTATGGCTATGGTAACACCTCCTATGGTAACACCTCCTATGGTAACACCTCCTATGGTAACACCTCCTATGGTAACACCTCCTATGGTAACAACTCCTTTGGCTATGGTAACACCTCCTATGGTAACACCTCCTATGGTAACACCACCTATGGCAACACCTCCTATGGCTATGGCAACACCTCCTATGGCTATGGTAACACCTCCTATGGCTATGGTAACACCTCCTATGGTAACACATCCTATGGTAATGCCTCCTATGGTAACACCTCTATGGTAGCACCTCCTATGGCTATGGTAACACCTCCTATGGTAACACCTCCTATGGTAACACCTCCTATGGTAACACCTCCTACGGCTATGATAACACCTCCTATGGTAACACCTCCTATGGTAACATCTCCTATGGTAACACCTCATATGGCTATGGTAACACCTCCTATGGTAACACCTCATATGGCTATGGTAACACCTCCCTATGGTAACACCTCCTATGGTAACACCTCCTGTGGTAACACCTCCTATGGCTATGGTAACACCTCCTATGGTAACACCTCATATGGTAACACCTCCTATGGCTATGGAAACACCTCCTATGGTAATACCTCCTATGGCTATGGTAACACCTCCTATGGTAACAGTTCCTATGGCTATGGTAACACCTCCTATGGTAACACCTCCTATGGTAATACCTCCTATGGTAACACCTCCTATGGTAACACCTCCTATAGTAACACCTCCTATAGTAACACCTCCTATAGTAACACCTCCTGTGGTAACACCTCCTATGGCTATGGTAACACCTCCTATGGTAACACCTCATATGGTAACACCTCCTATGGCTATGGAAACACCTCCTATGGTAACTTCTCCTATCGTAACACCTCCTATAGTAACACCTCCTATGGTAACACCTCCTATGGTAACACCTCCTATGGCTATGGTAAAACCTCCCATGGCTATGGTAACACCTCCTATGGTAACACCTCCTATGGTAACACCTCCTATGGTAACACCTCCTGTGGTAACACCTCCTATGGCTATGGTAACACCTCCTATGGTAACACCTCATATGGCTATGGTAACACCTCCTATGGTAACACCTCATATGGCTATGGTAACACCTCCTATGGTAACACTTCCTATGGTAACACCTCCTGTGGTAACACCTCCTGTGGTAACACCTCCTATGGCTGTGGTAACACCTCCTATGGCTATGGTAACACCTCCTATGGTAACACCTCATATGGTAACACCTCATATGGCTATGGAAACACCTCCTATGGTAACACCTCCTATGGCTATGGTAACACCTCCTATGGTAACACCTCCTATGGCTATGGTAACACCTCCTATGGTAACACATCCTATGGTAACACCTCCTATGGTAACACCTCCTATGGCTATGGTAACACCTCCTATGGTAACAACTCCTATTGTAACACCTCCTATGGTAACACCTCCTATGGTAACACCTCATATGGCTATGGTAACACCTCCTATGGTAACACCTCCTATGGTAACACCTCCTATGGTAACACCTCCTATGGTAACACCTCCTGTGGTAACACCTCCTGTGGCTATGGTAACACCTCATATGGTAACACCTCCTATGGTAACACCTCCTATGGTAACACCTCCTATGGCTATGGTAACACCTCCTATGGTAACACCTCATATGGCTATGGTAACACCTCATATGGCTATGGTAACACCTCATATGGTAACACCTCCTATGGTAACACCTCCTACGGTAACACCTCCTGTGGTAACACCTCCTATGGCTATGGTAACACCTCCTATGGTAACACCTCATATGGTAACACCTCCTATGGCTATGGAAACACCTCCTATGGTAACACCTCCTATGGCTATGGTAACACCTCCTATGGTAACACCTCATATGGCTATGGTAACACCTCCTATGGTAACACCTCCTATGGTAACACCTCCTATGGTAACACCTCCTATGGTAACACCTCCTATGGTAACACCTCCTATGGCTATGGTAACACCTCCTATGGTAACACCTCATATGGTAACACCTCCTATGGCTATGGAAACACCTCCTATGGTCACACCTCCTATGGCTATGGTAACACCTCCTATGGTAACACCTCCTATGGCTATGGTAACACCTCCTATGTTAACAACTCCTATGGTAACACCTCCTATGGTAACACCTCCTATGGCTATGGTAACACCTCCTATGGTAACACCTCCTATGGTAACACCTCCTATGGTAACACCTCCTATAGTAACACCTCCTATAGTAACACCTCCTGTGGTAACACCTCCTATGGCTATGGAAACACCTCCTATGGTAACACCTCCTATGGCTATGGAAACACCTCCTATGGTAATACCTCCTATGGCTATGGTAACACCTCCTATGGTAACAGTTCCTATGGCTATGGTAACACCTCCTATGGTAACACCTCCTATGGTAATACCTCCTATGGTAACACCTCCTATGGTAACACCTCCTATAGTAACACCTCCTATAGTAACACCTCCTATAGTAACACCTCCTGTGGTAACACCTCCTATGGCTATGGAAACACCTCCTATGGTAACACCTCCTATGGCTATGGTAACACCTCCTATGGTAACACCTCATATGGCTATGGTAACACCTCCTATGGTAACACGTCCTATGGTAACACCTCCTATGGTAACACCTCCTATGGTAACACCTCCTATGGTAACACCTCCTATGGCTATGGTAACACCTCCTATGGTAACACCTCATATGGTAACACCTCCTATGGCTATGGAAACACCTCCTATGGTCACACCTCCTATGGCTATGGTAACACCTCCTATGGCTATGGTAACACCTCCTATGGTAACACCTCCTATGGCTATGGTAACACCTCCTATGTTAACAACTCCTATGGTAACACCTCCTATGGTAACACCTCCTATGGCTATTGTAACACCTCCTATGGTAACACCTCCTATGGTAACACCTCCTATGGCTATGGTAACACCTCCTATGTTAACAACTCCTATGGTAACACCTCCTATGGTAACACCTCCTATGGCTATGGTAACACCTCCTATGGTAACACCTCCTATGGTAACACCTCCTATGGTAACACCTCCTATGGTAACACCTCCTATGGTAACAACTCCTTTGGCTATGGTAACACCTCCTATGGTAACACCTCCTATGGTAACACCACCTATGGCAACACCTCCTATGGCTATGGCAACACCTCCTATGGCTATGGTAACACCTCCTATGGCTATGGTAACACCTCCTATGGTAACACATCCTATGGTAATGCCTCCTATGGTAACACCTCTATGGTAGCACCTCCTATGGCTATGGTAACACCTCCTATGGTAACACCTCCTATGGTAACACCTCCTATGGTAACACCTCCTACGGCTATGATAACACCTCCTATGGTAACACCTCCTATGGTAACATCTCCTATGGTAACACCTCATATGGCTATGGTAACACCTCCTATGGTAACACCTCATATGGCTATGGTAACACCTCCCTATGGTAACACCTCCTATGGTAACACCTCCTGTGGTAACACCTCCTATGGCTATGGTAACACCTCCTATGGTAACACCTCATATGGTAACACCTCCTATGGCTATGGAAACACCTCCTATGGTAATACCTCCTATGGCTATGGTAACACCTCCTATGGTAACAGTTCCTATGGCTATGGTAACACCTCCTATGGTAACACCTCCTATGGTAATACCTCCTATGGTAACACCTCCTATGGTAACACCTCCTATAGTAACACCTCCTATAGTAACACCTCCTATAGTAACACCTCCTGTGGTAACACCTCCTATGGCTATGGTAACACCTCCTATGGTAACACCTCATATGGTAACACCTCCTATGGCTATGGAAACACCTCCTATGGTAACTTCTCCTATCGTAACACCTCCTATAGTAACACCTCCTATGGTAACACCTCCTATGGTAACACCTCCTATGGCTATGGTAACACCTCCCATGGCTATGGTAACACCTCCTATGGTAACACCTCCTATGGTAACACCTCCTATGGTAACACCTCCTGTGGTAACACCTCCTATGGCTATGGTAACACCTCCTATGGTAACACCTCATATGGCTATGGTAACACCTCCTATGGTAACACCTCATATGGCTATGGTAACACCTCCTATGGTAACACTTCCTATGGTAACACCTCCTGTGGTAACACCTCCTGTGGTAACACCTCCTATGGCTGTGGTAACACCTCCTATGGCTATGGTAACACCTCCTATGGTAACACCTCATATGGTAACACCTCATATGGCTATGGAAACACCTCCTATGGTAACACCTCCTATGGCTATGGTAACACCTCCTATGGTAACACCTCCTATGGCTATGGTAACACCTCCTATGGTAACACATCCTATGGTAACACCTCCTATGGTAACACCTCCTATGGCTATGGTAACACCTCCTATGGTAACAACTCCTATTGTAACACCTCCTATGGTAACACCTCCTATGGTAACACCTCATATGGCTATGGTAACACCTCCTATGGTAACACCTCCTATGGTAACACCTCCTATGGTAACACCTCCTATGGTAACACCTCCTGTGGTAACACCTCCTGTGGCTATGGTAACACCTCATATGGTAACACCTCCTATGGTAACACCTCCTATGGTAACACCTCCTATGGCTATGGTAACACCTCCTATGGTAACACCTCATATGGCTATGGTAACACCTCATATGGCTATGGTAACACCTCATATGGTAACACCTCCTATGGTAACACCTCCTACGGTAACACCTCCTGTGGTAACACCTCCTATGGCTATGGTAACACCTCCTATGGTAACACCTCATATGGTAACACCTCCTATGGCTATGGAAACACCTCCTATGGTAACACCTCCTATGGCTATGGTAACACCTCCTATGGTAACACCTCATATGGCTATGGTAACACCTCCTATGGTAACACCTCCTATGGTAACACCTCCTATGGTAACACCTCCTATGGTAACACCTCCTATGGTAACACCTCCTATGGCTATGGTAACACCTCCTATGGTAACACCTCATATGGTAACACCTCCTATGGCTATGGAAACACCTCCTATGGTCACACCTCCTATGGCTATGGTAACACCTCCTATGGTAACACCTCCTATGGCTATGGTAACACCTCCTATGTTAACAACTCCTATGGTAACACCTCCTATGGTAACACCTCCTATGGCTATGGTAACACCTCCTATGGTAACACCTCCTATGGTAACACCTCCTATGGTAACACCTCCTATGGTAACACCTCTTATGGTAACACCTCCTATGGTAACACCTCCTATGAATACCCTCTTCATAATGCATTATATGTGCATTCATCTGCATAATACGCAATGCAAAATAACCTATTAGCTGCTATGTCATGCATCATAATAATGCATTAAGCAGATGTATTTATCATTCATTATGTATTGTGTCTTCTTTGTGTTGTCTTTCTCTTCATATTGTGGTGGTAGTGTGTGTTCCTTGATGCGCTCTGGGTCTCTCTGGATACTGGAGACAGACCACCACGCAACTCACTGTGGACAAAGAGAGATGGTTTAACCAAAAAAACTATTCATTTACACCCACACCACATCACACGCGCACAAAGTAAAACGTTTGACAACTTACCCTTTTAGCGTGGCACTGCATTGTGCAACCTGGGAGGAGTCATCTAGAAATTGAACAAAATAGGAAAATATATTATATTCTCCTACAGTTCTGAAGGTGATTTGATTGAATAAAGTATGAATATAATAATATGTCAGAGGAAACCTTTTCCTCACAGCATGTAAAGAAAGTGGAAGAGTTATGTTTTTACCGTTGTTCTGAGTGTTGTTCTGAGTGATGTTGATGTTACCTCCTACTTCCTTATTGCTGATCACTGGGGCACATAGACTGCTTCCACCCTCAGCTGTGAGGGAAGACTGGGGATTGTAGGCTGGGAAGACTGGGGATTGTCGGTCTGGGGGGACTGGGGATTGTAGACTGGGGAGACTGGGGATTGTAGGCTGGGGAGACTGGGGATTGTAGGCTGGGGAGACTGGGGATTGTAGGCTGGGGATTGTAGGCTGGGGAGACTGGGGATTGTAGGCCAGGAAGACTAGGAGAGACAATGAGAGATAGAGGTAACACTGGCCTCTATGTCCTCAACCTGGTACTACAACACAAGGCAATACTGACTTGAACCATTTCAGGGAAATTGGTCTGACCTTTGTTGAAAGAGCGTTTCTCCACTGTTGCCCTCTGCTTTCCTCCCTTCAGTGTACTCCTTTTTTCTTCCCAAAGACAAACTTCTCTTTTTGGAGAAAGTGGTAATGTCCCTCTCCTCTCTCCTCCCTTTGGAGCAATTGCTCCCCATCTCTTTCTCTCAAGTCTCAATCTACGGAACATGAGTGAACTCATGAAAACATATTTTTGTATTCTTCAGAAGTCCAAATGTCTAAAACGCCAAATGTGTACTGAACCTTACCAAATTAAAGACAATTGCTGTTACCTAGAAAACAGTTAGAAATATATTTTACTATTTTATGTATTTCAAATCCATTCGAGTTTGATAAATTGTCAATAACACTTGACTTTCTGTTCCACCACATCAGTAGCACCTAAATATTTGGTTCAAGAAAGATTTATTTCAGAAGTTAATCCAAAACAAACATAATATATTGTAATTATTGAAAGAAGATCCTTATCTTTCTGGTAATAGACATTTACTGCGGCGTCACAGTCATGTCGTCCGAGTTTGGCTGGTGTAGGTTGTTATTGTAAATTAGAATTTGTTCTTAACTGACTTGCCTAGTTAAATAAAGGTTCAATAAAAATAAATGTTATTGTGTGAGAGAGAGAGAGAGAGAGAGAGAGAGACAGACAGACAGACAGACAGACAGACAGACAGACAGACAGACAGACAGACAGACAGACAGACAGACAGACAGACAGACAGACAGACAGACAGACAGACAGACAGACAGACAGACAGACAGACAGACAGACAGACAGACAGACAGACAGACAGACAATGAGTGAAAATGAAAGAGAATGAAAGAGAATGAAAGAGAATGAAAAGGAATGAGAACCCCTCCCATCCTGGCAGATGTTTATCTTAGTCTCAGAGCACAGTAGGACTGTAAGCAAACAATCTCTACAAAGGCCCCAACAGTACAGAGTTCCAGATGGCTCATTGTTTGGCTAGTGCACTTTTTTATATTCTATTTGATGTATTTTAAGTGTGCAGATATTAGTTATCTGGGTAGAAAATACTGTTCCTTTTCCAACATTCACTGTTTTTCTAAGTATACAAAACACATTTCCTCAGTATTCCCCTAACTGCTGATAAACAGGATGCTGCTTATTTCCTGTTCCAACAACACCTACTCTCCTCTCAACCCCAGACTGTCGCCATGCAATTTCTTTCCCCAAAAGCTCTCTTACATAGGCAGTATTCACATTTCCTCTACCTCAAGATCTAATTAACATTTCAATTCCTGATCAAATTATAGTTGTGTCACATTTTCCCACAGCACGCACTCGCTCACTAAAGTAAAAAAAACTGAACAAACACATCGCCTTCCCCGTGGCTCAGTTGGTAGAGCATGGTGTTTACAACACCAGCATGGTGGGTTATATATACTGGCCTTCCCCGTGGCTCAGTTGGTAGAGCATGGTGTTTACAACGCCAGCATGGTGTGTTATACATACTGGCCTTCCCCGTGGCTCAGTTGGTAGAGCATGGTGTTTACAACGCCAGCATGGTGTGTTATACATACTGGCCTTCCCCGTGGCTCAGTTGGTAGAGCATGGTGTTTACAACGCCAGCATGGTGTGTTATACATACTGGCCTTCCCCGTGGCTCAGTTGGTAGAGCATGGTGTTTACAACACCAGCATGGTGTGTTATACATACTGGCCTTCCCCGTGGCTCAGTTGGTAGAGCATGGTGTTTACAACACCAGCATGGTGTGTTATACATACTGCCCTTCCCCGTGGCTCAGTTGGTAGAGCATGGTGTTTACAACACCAGCATGGTGTGTTATACATACTGGCCTTCCCCGTGGCTCAGTTGGTAGAGCATGGTGTTTACAACACCAGCATGGTGTGTTATATATACTGGCCTTCCCCGTGGCTCAGTTGGTAGAGCATGGTGTTTACAACGCCAGCATGGTGTGTTATACATACTGGTCTTCCCCGTGGCTCAGTTGGTAGAGCATGGTGTTTACAACGCCAGCATGGTGTGTTATACATACTGGCCTTCCCCGTGGCTCAGTTGGTAGAGCATGGTGTTTACAACACCAGCATGGTGTGTTATACATACTGGCCTTCCCCGTGGCTCAGTTGGTAGAGCATGGTGTTTACAACGCCAGCATGGTGTGTTATATATACTGGCCTTCCCCGTGGCTCAGTTGGTAGAGCATGGTGTTTACAACACCAGCATGGTGTGTTATATATACTGGCCTTCCCCGTGGCTCAGTTGGTAGAGCATGGTGTTTACAACACCAGCATGGTGTGTTATATATACTGGCCTTCCCCGTGGCTCAGTTGGTAGAGCATGGTGTTTACAACACCAGCATGGTGTGTTATATATACTGGCCTTCCCCGTGGCTCAGTTGGTAGAGCATGGTGTTTACAACGCCAGCATGGTGTGTTATACATACTGGCCTTCCCCGTGGCTCAGTTGGTAGAGCATGGTGTTTAGAACACCAGCATGGTGTGTTATACATACTGGTCTTCCCCGTGGCTCAGTTGGTAGAGCATGGTGTTTACAACACCAGCATGGTGTGTTATACATACTGGTCTTCCCCGTGGCTCAGTTGGTAGAGCATGGTGTTTACAACACCAGCATGGTGTGTTATACTGGCCTTCCCCGTGGCTCAGTTGGTAGAGCATGGTGTTTACAACACCAGCATGGTGTGTTATATATACTGGCCTTCCCCGTGGCTCAGTTGGTAGAGCATGGTGTTTACAACACCAGCATGGTGTGTTATACATACTGGCCTTCCCGTGGCTCAGTTGGTAGAGCATGGTGTTTACAACGCCAGCATGGTGTGTTATATATACTGGCCTTCCCCGTGGCTCAGTTGGTAGAGCATGGTGTTTACAACGCCAGCATGGTGTGTTATACATACTGGTCTTCCCTGTGGCTCAGTTGGTAGAGCATGGTGTTTACAACGCCAGCATGGTGTGTTATACATACTGGCCTTCCCCGTGGCTCAGTTGGTAGAGCATGGTGTTTACAACACCAGCATGGTGTGTTATATATACTGGCCTTCCCCATGGCTCAGTTGGTAGAGCATGGTGTTTACAACACCAGCATGGTGTGTTATACATACTGGTCTTCCCCATGGCTCAGTTGGTAGAGCATGGTGTTTACAACACCAGCATGGTGTGTTATACATACTGGCCTTCCCCGTGGCTCAGTTGGTAGAGCATGGTGTTTACAACACCAGCATGGTGTGTTATACATACTGGCCCTTCCCCGTGGCTCAGTTGGTAGAGCATGGTGTTTACAACACCAGCATGGTGTGTTATACATACTGGTCTTCCCCGTGGCTCAGTTGGTAGAGCATGGTGTTTACAACACCAGCATGGTGTGTTATATATACTGGCCTTCCCCGTGGCTCAGTTGGTAGAGCATGGTGTTTACAACACCAGCATGGTGTGTTATACATACTGGCCTTCCCGTGGCTCAGTTGGTAGAGCATGGTGTTTACAACACCAGCATGGTGTGTTATACTGGCCTTCCCCGTGGCTCAGTTGGTAGAGCATGGTGTTTACAACACCAGCATGGTGTGTTATACATACTGGCCTTCCCTGTGGCTCAGTTGGTAGAGCATGGTGTTTACAACACCAGCATGGTGTGTTATACATACTGGCCTTCCCCGTGGCTCAGTTGGTAGAGCATGGTGTTTACAACACCAGCATGGTGTGTTATACATACTGGCCTTCCCCGTGGCTCAGTTGGTAGAGCATGGTGTTTACAACGCCAGCATGGTGTGTTATACTGGCCTTCCCCGTGGCTCAGTTGGTAGAGCATGGTGTTTACAACACCAGCATGGTGTGTTATACATACTGGCCTTCCCCGTGGCTCAGTTGGTAGAGCATGGTGTTTACAACACCAGCATGGTGTGTTATATATACTGGCCTTCCCCGTGGCTCAGTTGGTAGAGCATGGTGTTTACAACACCAGCATGGTGTGTTATACATACTGGTCTTCCCCGTGGCTCAGTTGGTAGAGCATGGTGTTTACAACACCAGCATGGTGTGTTATACATACTGGCCCTTCCCCGTGGCTCAGTTGGTAGAGCATGGTGTTTACAACACCAGCATGGTGTGTTATACATACTGGTCTTCCCCGTGGCTCAGTTGGTAGAGCATGGTGTTTACAACACCAGCATGGTGTGTTATACATACTGGCCTTCCCCGTGGCTCAGTTGGTAGAGCATGGTGTTTACAACACCAGCATGGTGTGTTATACATACTGGCCTTCCCCGTGGCTCAGTTGGTAGAGCATGGTGTTTACAACACCAGCATGGTGTGTTATACATACTGGCCTTCCCCGTGGCTCAGTTGGTAGAGCATGGTGTTTACAACACCAGCATGGTGTGTTATACATACTGGCCTTCCCCGTGGCTCAGTTGGTAGAGCATGGTGTTTACAACGCCAGCATGGTGTGTTATATATACTGGCCTTCCCCGTGGCTCAGTTGGTAGAGCATGGTGTTTACAACACCAGCATGGTGGGTTATACATACTGGCCCTTCCCCGTGGCTCAGTTGGTAGAGCATGGTGTTTACAACGCCAGCATGGTGTGTTATACATACTGGCCTTCCCCGTGGCTCAGTTGGTAGAGCATGGTGTTTACAACACCAGCATGGTGTGTTATACATACTGGCCTTCCCCGTGGCTCAGTTGGTAGAGCATGATGTTTACAACACCAGCATGGTGTGTTATACATACTGGCCTTCCCCGTGGCTCAGTTGGTAGAGCATGGTGTTTACAACACCAGCATGGTGTGTTATACATACTGGCCTTCCCCGTGGCTCAGTTGGTAGAGCATGGTGTTTACAACACCAGCATGGTGTGTTATACATACTGGCCTTCCCCGTGGCTCAGTTGGTAGAGCATGGTGTTTACAACGCCAGCATGGTGTGTTATATATACTGGCCTTCCCCGTGGCTCAGTTGGTAGAGCATGGTGTTTACAACACCAGCATGGTGTGTTATACATACTGGCCTTCCCCGTGGCTCAGTTGGTAGAGCATGGTGTTTACAACACCAGCATGGTGTGTTATACTGGCCTTCCCCGTGGCTCAGTTGGTAGAGCATGGTGTTTACAACACCAGCATGGTGTGTTATACATACTGGCCTTCCCCGTGGCTCAGTTGGTAGAGCATGGTGTTTACAACGCCAGCATGGTGTGTTATATATACTGGCCTTCCCCGTGGCTCAGTTGGTAGAGCATGGTGTTTACAACACCAGCATGGTGTGTTATACATACTGGCCTTCCCCGTGGCTCAGTTGGTAGAGCATGGTGTTTACAACACCAGCATGGTGTGTTATACTGGCCTTCCCCGTGGCTCAGTTGGTAGAGCATGGTGTTTACAACACCAGCATGGTGTGTTATACATACTGGCCTTCCCCGTGGCTCAGTTGGTAGAGCATGGTGTTTACAACACCAGCATGGTGTGTTATATATACTGGCCTTCCCCGTGGCTCAGTTGGTAGAGCATGGTGTTTACAACGCCAGCATGGTGTGTTATACATACTGGTCTTCCCCGTGGCTCAGTTGGTAGAGCATGGTGTTTACAACACCAGCATGGTGTGTTATACATACTGGTCTTCCCCGTGGCTCAGTTGGTAGAGCATGGTGTTTACAACACCAGCATGGTGTGTTATACATACTGGCCTTCCCCGTGGCTCAGTTGGTAGAGCATGGTGTTTACAACACCAGCATGGTGTGTTATACATACTGGCCTTCCCCGTGGCTCAGTTGGTAGAGCATGGTGTTTACAACACCAGCATGGTGTGTTATACATACTGGCCTTCCCCGTGGCTCAGTTGGTAGAGCATGGTGTTTACAACGCCAGCATGGTGTGTTATACATACTGGCCTTCCCCGTGGCTCAGTTGGTAGAGCATGGTGTTTACAACACCAGCATGGTGTGTTATACATACTGGCCTTCCCTGTGGCTCAGTTGGTAGAGCATGGTGTTTACAACACCAGCATGGTGTGTTATACATACTGGCCTTCCCTGTGGCTCAGTTGGTAGAGCATGGTGTTTACAACACCAGCATGGTGTGTTATACATACTGGCCCTTCCCCGTGGCTCAGTTGGTAGAGCATGGTGTTTACAACGCCAGCATGGTGTGTTATACATACTGGCCTTCCCCGTGGCTCAGTTGGTAGAGCATGGTGTTTACAACACCAGCATGGTGTGTTATACTGGCCCTTCCCCGTGGCTCAGTTGGTAGAGCATGGTGTTTACAACACCAGCATGGTGTGTTATACATACTGGCCCTTCCCCGTGGCTCAGTTGGTAGAGCATGGTGTTTACAACGCCAGCATGGTGTGTTATACATACTGGCCTTCCCCGTGGCTCAGTTGGTAGAGCATGGTGTTTACAACGCCAGCATGGTGTGTTATACATACTGGCCTTCCCCGTGGCTCAGTTGGTAGAGCATGGTGTTTACAACGCCAGCATGGTGTGTTATACATACTGGCCTTCCCCGTGGCTCAGTTGGTAGAGCATGGTGTTTACAACGCCAGCATGGTGTGTTATACATACTGGCCTTCCCCGTGGCTCAGTTGGTAGAGCATGGTGTTTACAACGCCAGCATGGTGTGTTATACATACTGGTCTTCCCCGTGGCTCAGTTGGTAGAGCATGGTGTTTACAACGCCAGCATGGTGTGTTATACATACTGGTCTTCCCCGTGGCTCAGTTGGTAGAGCATGGTGTTTACAACACCAGCATGGTGTGTTATACATACTGGCCTTCCCCGTGGCTCAGTTGGTAGAGCATGGTGTTTACAACACCAGCATGGTGTGTTATACATACTGGCCTTCCCCGTGGCTCAGTTGGTAGAGCATGGTGTTTACAACGCCAGCATGGTGTGTTATATATACTGGCCTTCCCCGTGCCTCAGTTGGTAGAGCATGGTGTTTACAACACCAGCATGGTGTGTTATACATACTGGCCTTCCCCGTGGCTCAGTTGGTAGAGCATGGTGTTTACAACACCAGCATGGTGTGTTATACATACTGGCCTTCCCCGTGGCTCAGTTGGTAGAGCATGGTGTTTACAACACCAGCATGGTGTGTTATATATACTGGCCTTCCCCGTGGCTCAGTTGGTAGAGCATGGTGTTTACAACACCAGCATGGTGTGTTATACATACTGGCCTTCCCCGTGGCTCAGTTGGTAGAGCATGGTGTTTACAACGCCAGCATGATGTGTTATACATACTGGCCCTTCCCCATGGCTCAGTTGGTAGAGCATGGTGTTTACAACACCAGCATGGTGTGTTATACATACTGGCCTTCCCCGTGGCTCAGTTGGTAGAGCATGGTGTTTACAACACCAGCATGGTGTGTTATACATACTGGCCTTCCCCGTGGCTCAGTTGGTAGAGCATGGTGTTTACAACGCCAGCATGGTGTGTTATACATACTGGCCTTCCCCGTGGCTCAGTTGGTAGAGCATGGTGTTTACAACACCAGCATGGTGTGTTATACATACTGGCCTTCCCCGTGGCTCAGTTGGTAGAGCATGGTGTTTACAACACCAGCATGGTGTGTTATACATACTGGCCTTCCCCGTGGCTCAGTTGGTAGAGCATGGTGTTTACAACGCCAGCATGGTGTGTTATACATACTGGTCTTCCCCGTGGCTCAGTTGGTAGAGCATGGTGTTTACAACGCCAGCATGGTGTGTTATACATACTGGCCTTCCCCGTGGCTCAGTTGGTAGAGCATGGTGTTTACAACACCAGCATGGTGTGTTATACATACTGGCCTTCCCCGTGGCTCAGTTGGTAGAGCATGGTGTTTACAACGCCAGCATGGTGTGTTATATATACTGGCCTTCCCCGTGGCTCAGTTGGTAGAGCATGGTGTTTACAACACCAGCATGGTGTGTTATATATACTGGCCTTCCCCGTGGCTCAGTTGGTAGAGCATGGTGTTTACAACACCAGCATGGTGTGTTATATATACTGGCCTTCCCCGTGGCTCAGTTGGTAGAGCATGGTGTTTACAACACCAGCATGGTGTGTTATATATACTGGCCTTCCCCGTGGCTCAGTTGGTAGAGCATGGTGTTTACAACGCCAGCATGGTGTGTTATACATACTGGCCTTCCCCGTGGCTCAGTTGGTAGAGCATGGTGTTTACAACACCAGCATGGTGTGTTATATATACTGGCCTTCCCCGTGGCTCAGTTGGTAGAGCATGGTGTTTACAACACCAGCATGGTGTGTTATACATACTGGCCTTCCCCGTGGCTCAGTTGGTAGAGCATGGTGTTTACAACGCCAGCATGGTGTGTTATACATACTGTCCTTCCCCGTGGCTCAGTTGGTAGAGCATGGTGTTTACAACACCAGCATGGTGTGTTATACATACTGGCCTTCCCCGTGGCTCAGTTGGTAGAGCATGGTGTTTGCAACGCCAGCATGGTGTGTTATACATACTGGCCTTCCCCGTGGCTCAGTTGGTAGAGCATGGTGTTTACAACACCAGCATGGTGTGTTATACATACTGGCCTTCCCCGTGGCTCAGTTGGTAGAGCATGGTGTTTACAACGCCAGCATGGTGTGTTATATATACTGGCCCTTCCCCGTGGCTCAGTTGGTAGAGCATGGTGTTTACAACACCAGCATGGTGTGTTATACATACTGTCCTTCCCCGTGGCTCAGTTGGTAGAGCATGGTGTTTACAACGCCAGCATGGTGTGTTATACATACTGGCCTTCCCCGTGGCTCAGTTGGTAGAGCATGGTGTTTACAACGCCAGCATGGTGTGTTATATATACTGGCCTTCCCCGTGGCTCAGTTGGTAGAGCATGGTGTTTACAACGCCAGCATGGTGTTTGCAACGCCAGGGTTGCGATTTTCAAGTGTCTGCCTCAGATGATGAAAATAACTACCAAGATGTCCTTGATCCAATTTTAATTTGTATTATTTATTATTTAACCTTTATTTAACTACGCAAGTCAGTTAAGAACAAAGTGTTATTTACAATGACAGCCTACCAAAAGGCAAAAGGCTCCTGTGGGGACGGGGGCCTGGGATTTAAAAAATAAAATAAATACTATATAAATATAGGACAAAACACACTTCACAAAAAGAGAGACAACACAACACTACATAAAGAGAGACCTAAGACAATAACATAGCAAGGCAGCAACACATGACAACACAACATGGAAACAAAAAGGGTTATTCTATGGGGACAGCGGAAGAATCCTTTTAGGTTCTAGATAGCACCTTTTTTCCTGAGAGTAGACCTATATTGCCGTGGTTTTCTGTAAAAATAAATGCAACAGGCCCTCTGGTGAATCTAGCAAGACAGCGAATCATTGCATCACCGACTAAGTATGAATATAATGAACATTTATGACTTGCACCGTTATGCAATTATTAAGAGACTAGATACAAAGAGCTAATCCTGGCAACCAATGTTCTAGCATTCATTAATGGAGGCAAGCAGATCAGAGATGTCAAGGTGGCATCCAAGAATATGCTACAGTATGTGTACTGTATAGTGTACATAACAACTACCAATAGACCTTCTAAATTATAAGCATTTGGTCAATCAAATAATTACTCTGTAAAATGAGGAATGCAGTTACTCTATTTAACTAATTGGATGAAAGAATTGACACTCAAACAATTACAGTGTACTGTACATTAAATACATTATACATTACAGAATTACACAGAGTATATGACTATCACCAATAGGCTTAAACAATGTGGTAACACATGTCTTCAGTTCAGAATAGTCTCTAAGAGAAAACACAATGTGTGTCTGATACACACGAGCTTGGTAGCAAGTTCTCAAAGGTTGAACAAATTCACTGTCCTTTTAACCAAATTCAAGCAGAAACTCACGCCCAACCTGAATTAAGACTTCTTTGCACTTTGCTAGTTATAACAAAAGGCAGGAAAACAGCCAGATTCGAATCTAATCAACTCAATGTAAGTAACGTTAGCTAGCAATCTAAATCCAAAAACAGCTTAAATTATTTATTCCTATTTAACAATATTTTAGAAGGCTTACATCAGCCTGCCTAGTCAGCTAGCCAGACAGTTATGTTTAGCCAACGTTAGCTAGCTAGCTAATTGTTTTTGTAGCTTTCATTTTGTATGTAACGTTAGCTTGCACTTAAATGGAATCTCTTGAGGAAATGTTATTTTATCTTTCCAACCAGGCAAAGTACTATGAAGGCACCAATGATCTCGACAAGAAGCACAACATTCGTAGGGGTCAGAAATTCACTATTCAAGGAAGGCACCAGTTCGCTTCTATTACATGACTGGAAGTATTTAGCTATGAACAACCATTTTTCAAAAACCATTAACCCTCTAGGTAGTTGGTCATCTAGAAGTTGCTAGCTATACATTTGTCATCTTGAGGTATCTAGCTATAAGTTAACTCAGATCAATCAAATTGACAAGTCTAAGCATTTTTTTTAATTTAAACTTTATTTAAACTAGACAAGTCAGTGAACTAGGCAAGTCAGTTAAAAGACCAAATTCTTATTTACAATGACGGCCTAGGAACAGTGGGTTAACTGCCTTGTTCAGGGGCAGAATGACAGATGTTTACCTTCTCAGCTCGGGGATTCAATCCACCAACCTTTCGGTTACTGGCCCAATGCTCTAACCAGTGCAGGACATTAAGCACACGGAGGAGATAACCCAGACCTTCTCAGAACCATTGTCTCCAAGCTGCCTTCAAAGCTCAGGGAGAAGTGGAGATCAGCTGTGTGGGATTTTCAGGATCAACACAGCAGAGGAACAAAGTCTGAAGACTTCGTGGAGAAGCAGGCCTGAATTGCATTGGATCCAGTATTCTTTTAAACCTTTTATTATATTCATAAGTATATAGAGTTTTTTTAACACAATATACTTGCAGTGAAGCCGCTCAACAACTACATCATATTGGTCATCTAACAGACTCCCATCCAGAGCGACACACAGAGGCAACCAGGGTCAACGCCCTGCTCAAGGGCACGTTGACAGATCTCCCACAGGGTCAAAAACGGGGACCCGAACCAGCGATCCATTAGCAACTGGCCCAAGCTCCCAACCGCCAGGCCACCAGCCCTCCAAGATCCCCCCCACAGTTCCCCAAGAGCTGCCCCTCAACCATCCAAGACCCACCCACAGCCCCCCCAAAGAAAAATAAAATAACATATATATATATTTTCCATTCCCCACCCCAAGATCTCCACCCCCTCATTCACCAACAACCAACAAAATGAACAAAAGAGAAAAAATAGAAAGACAAAGGAAAACAGAAAACCACCAGGCAAAAAACAAAAGACATCCAGGACAACAACAATCACAACAACAGTCAAACTGAATATGTTGTGCATGTACGGCACTATTTACATGTGTGTGTGTGTGTGTCTGTGTATGTGCACATGTGTGCATTTGAATGAGAGTGTGTGTATATACACATGTGTACAAACACCTGCACGGCATCAGCCTCAGACAAACCAACATTAGCTGTAACAACACTGCCCCTCAGTGTCATTCAAACTGGCTTTTTGTTATGTTTATTTTGACTTTATTTTTTATACTTATATACTTATATATTTTTTATACTTTTATCTTTGACCGTCATTCTATCCCGGTACCCTGCAACTCCACTCCCACTTGTCTCAGCTTCCCTCAGCCCATCCCACCTATCTCTGCAGGCCAGCCTCTTCGGATTTCTACGCAACATATATCTTTCAATGATGGTGTGATGTTTAACATTGTCACGCCCTGACCTGAGAGAGCCTTTTTATGTCTCTATTTAGGTTTGGTCAGGGTGTGATTTGGGTGGGCATTCTATGTCTGTATTTCTATGTTGGGGGATTGCTTTGTTTCGGCCGGGTATGGCTCCCAATCAGGAACAGCTGTACATCGTTGTTGCTGATTGGGAGTCATACTTAGGCAGCATGTTTTTCCTTTGGGTTTTGTGGGTAGATGTTTTCTGTTCAGTGTGTTAGGATACCTGACAGGACTGTTTGGCTGTCGTCTGTGTTTCTTTGTGAAGTGCCTTTTTCATCTAAAATAAAAGATGAACAAATTCCACGCTGCACCTTGGTCTACTACTTCAGACAGCCGTTACAAACATACCATTTCTATCGAATATAATCTACAGAATGCGTATTGAAGATAAATACTTTTACGAGGAGTATTAGTAATTGACTGTCTCTCCAGATCTCCTAACAGTACTATTTCTAGGGTCAATTTTAGATCAATGCTATGCATTTTCAGCCATTCCTGAACCTGAGACCAGAAACAGGCTACCTGAGGGCAATACCAAAATAAATGGTCTATTGAATATGTAGTCTCACAACAAAATCTGCAGAGCTTTGATGATTGATTTGATGATATGCCCCAAATATTCAACATTTTGTTGGTAGCAAGAATTCTAAATAATAATTTCAGCTCAAACCATGAAGTCTTGAATCTTGCGTCGTTTTATATATCAACTCATACACCTTGTACCATGGAATCGGTACACCAAAGATCTCTTCCCAACTATTTTGCAATCTGTATGGCACAACATCCTGGTCCTCAAATGAAACTGGTATACTTTCCTATTTATGCTATTTTTATTCCTCCGCCAGTTTTGATCCTTTATATTGTTCAGACAGACCAGTTCCCTACATCCTCCCACTGGCACCCGCCTCCTCCATTTTTGGGGGTAATGCTGTAATCAATTGGTTGTAATCTTGGATTGAACAGACCTTCCCAAACAATTCTGATAACTCTATGAAGGACATAACTCTACCATTCCAATTTACAATATAATTTAAAAACAGAATACCCTTTTCAAACATCTTTCCCATAAATACAGGTATTTTATCAACCAGCACATTTGAGTTCAGCCATAATATTTGTTTTATCTTTTCAGGGGTGATGACATTGAAATTGTATCCAGCTCTGTAATGCTCGTTTGAAAAAGAGATACTTTGAAAAAAGTATAATTCTCAATTAATCTAAAATGAGACATGGCAATCTGCAAAAAGGCAAAAAGGCCATTTTTAAACAATGGATGAGCTTTTCTTATTAATCTACTGGAGAACCATTTAGGGTTCAAGTAAAACTGTTGAATAAGTGAAGCTTTTAGAGAGAGGTTTAGTGCTTTTATATTTAATCATCTCGACCCACCCAAATCATATTCATTATATAGATAGTCGCGCTTTATTTTGTCTGGTTTAGCATCCCAGATAAAGAAAATATTTTTTGCTCATTGGATTTGAAAAACAAATCATCAGGAGTAGCAGGGGCATAAACCGAGATAAGACTAAGGAGTTAATCAGGGCATTTTTCCATAAATAGACTAGTATTTACCTCTCCATGGTTGCAGGATCTAATCTATTTATTTTTTCTGGTCATGTGACATTAACCTTGTTTATAGTGTTCTCTGCATGTTTGTTACAGATGATGTCTACTCTCTGCAGAATCACATGCTCTGTTGATGTAAAAAATAATAATTGTACCTTTATTTAACAAGGCAAGTCAGTTAAGAACAAATTCTTATTTACAATGACGGCCTAGGAACAGTGGGTTAACTGCCTTGTTCAGGGGCATAACAACATATTTTTACCTTGTCTGCTTGGGGATTCAATCTAGCAACCTTTCAGTTACTGGCCCAACACTCTAACCACTAGGCTACCTGCCACCCCCTCCACTCTAACCACTAGACTACCTGCCACCCCCTCCACTCTAACCACTAGGCTACCTGCCACCCCCTCCACTCTAACCACTAGACTACCTGCCACCCCTCCACTCTAACCACTAGACTACCTGCCACCCCCAACACTCTAACCACTAGGCTACCTGCCACCCCCTCCACTCTAACCACTAGGCTACCTGCCGCCCCTCCACTCTAACCACTAGGCTACCTGCCACCCCCTCCACTCTAACCACTAGGCTACGTGCAGCCCCTCCACTCTAACCACTAGGCTACCTGCCACCCCCTCCACTCTAACCACTAGGCTACCTGCCACCCCTCCCCTCTAACCACTAGACTACCTGCCACCCCTCCACTCTAACCACTAGGCTACCTGCCACCCCCAACACTCTAACCACTAGGCTACCTGCCACCCCCTCCACTCTAACCACTAGGCTACCTGCCACCCCTCCCCTCTAACCACTAGACTACCTGCCACCCCTCCACTCTAACCACTAGGCTACCTGCCACCCCCAACACTCTAACCACTAGGCTACCTGCCACCCCTCCACTCTAACCACTGCTCTGGTGTGCGACGGGTTTTCTACCCACTTCCTTTATTTTGTATATGTTGGTTTTCGGAATTTGCGAGCACTTATTAAACGATTCCGTTTATACCAAGTTCGTTCTCCTGCGCCTGACTTCCCTGCCACCAACACGCACGCTTTACAATATGTTTCACTAACATACATTTATAATGAGTAATTAACATTGTGTTTTATTCATTATGTGTTTTCTTTCCAGTACACATGATATTTTGCCACAGACACTCCATTTGATTACTTGATCGTAAGTGGTATTATGTCAAATGCAGAAAAGGTATTAATTTAGAATTTACAGATTCTCGAAATGAGCAATTGGAAATGCATTGTGACTGTTCTCGTCCTTCAGCCTGATATACCTGGTCTGAGGAGATGGTGGTGTGTGGTCCTTCAGCCTGGTCTGAGGAGATGGTGGTGTCTGGTCCTTCAGCCTGGTTTGAGGAGATGGTGGTGTCTGGTCCTTCAGCCTGGTCTGAGGAGATGGTGGTGTCTGGCTCCTTCAGCCTGGTCTGAGGAGATGGTGGTGTCTGGTCCTTCAGCCTGGTCTGAGGAGATGGTGGTGTCTGGCTCCTTCAGCCTGGTCTGAGGAGATGGTGGTGTCTGGTCCTTCAGCCTGGTCTGAGGAGATGGTGGTGTGTGGTCCTTCAGCCTGGTCTGAGGAGATGGTGGTGTCTGGTCCTTCAGCCTGGTCTGAGGAGATGGTGGTGTCTGGTCCTTCAGCCTGGTCTGAGGAGATGGTGGTGTCTGGTCCTTCTGGGGAACCTGGAGCTGGACAGGTACAATCTGTTATTTGAATAAAAGTCAATGTCTTTGGAAGATTATCCCAAGTGATATTTAATTTTGAAGTGTTGGTACTTTTTTCTGAAAATATCCAGGCATGGCAGAAGGCTTGTCCACTGGATAGACTAAGGCAAGGCTTTGTTAAGGGGGATCTCCAGCATAGATTACGAATTTAACGGAAAAGGAGACATGAGGAAGTCACCCAAGTAAGTGTCATGTCATGAAGTTGGTCATTTCTGATAACGAAACCATTTGGAAAATATGACATTATGTCCTGTTCCCAAATGTACTAGTTAAAGGTTTTAGACTACAGTATGTTATAACTATAACTAAAATGGTTTTAGACTACAGTATGTTATAACTATAACTAAAATGGTGGCATGATTTTTACAAACAGCATCAAATATACACTACATGACCAAATGTATGTGGACACCTGCTCACCGACCATCTCATTCCAAAATCAAGGGCATTAATATGGAGTTGGTCCCCCCTTTGGTGCTATAACAGCCGCCACTCTTCTGGGAAGGCTTTCCACTAGATGTTGGAACATTGCTGAGGGGACTTGCTTCCATTCAGCCACAAGAGCATTAGGGAGGTCGGGCACTGATGTTGGGTGATCAGGCCTGGCTCGCAGTTGACGTTCCAATTCATCCCAAAGGTGTTCAACGGGGTTGAGGTCAGCGCTCTGTGAAGGACAGTCAATTTCTTCCACACCAATCTCGACAAACAATTTCTGTATGGACCTCGCTTTGTGCACAGGGACATTGTCAATCAGAAATAGGAATGGGCCTTCCCCAAAATGTTGCCACAGTTGCCAGCACAGAATCATCTAGAATGTAATTGTATGTTGTAGCGTTACGATTTCCCTTCACTGGAACTAAGGGGACTAGCCCGAACCATGGAAAAACAGCCCCAGACCATTATTCCTCCTCCACCAAACTTTACAGTTGGTAGTATACGTTGGGGCAGGTAGTGTTCTCCTGGCATCCGCCAATCCCAGACGTGACAGTCGGACTGCCAGATGGTGAAGCGTGATTCATTACTGCAGAAAACGCGCTTCAGCACTTGGCTGCCCCGTTCTGTGAGCTTGTGTGGCCTACCACTTCACGCTTGAGCCGTTGTTTCTCCAAGATGTTTCCACTTCACAATAACTGCATTTACAGTTGACCAGGGAATCTCTAGCAGGGCAGAAATGTGATGAACTGACTTTGTGGAAAGGTGGCATCCTATGACGGTGCCACGTTGAAAGTCACTGAGCTTTTCAGTAAGGCCATTCTACTGCTAATGTTTGACTATGGAGCTTGCTTGGCCGTGTGCTCGATTTTATACACCTGTCAGCAACGGATGTGGCTGAAATAGTCGAATCCACTAATTTGAAGGTGTGTCTACATACTTTTGCACATCTAGTGTGTGTGTGTGTGTGTGTGTATATATATATACACACACACACTAGATATACAAAAGTATGTAGAACTGTGCATGTGCAGGCCATCAAACCAAAGACACTCCTTCGATATAAAGTCGTTTTTGACTAAAATAATAACGTGTCAGTTTGTCTCATTCACGAAGTTGGAGTAATAACATGTTGAAATACTTAAGACATTGGCTCCAATCTAGGTTTTGCCTTTAGATTTAGAGAAAATGTACAACTAAGGAGGAATTTTTCACTTCTGACTTCTCAAACCCCAAATCACAGCATCGGTCTACTTCCTACAGTCTGCTTCCCCAGCGGTCCCGGTAGACTCGGGATGTTGGTCTCTGGGTTTAGGAATTCTGTTATGTCATTTCCTCATGAAGTTGAAAGGAAGTTTGTGGGCTAATGCACGTACGAAAGGGATGTTGAAACTGTGGCGCACATTTCTCGGCAACATTAGAAGTCGGGTAAAAGTATTGATTTGAAGGAAAGACGAGCAGACTGGTAAGTCTAGAAGCTACTTACACACTATTATAAAGTTAGGTCATAGTCAGACATTTAATAGTCAAGAGTAGGTTTGATCTATGATCTCTTATCACCATGGGTGTAGTGCTGAGGAGTGCGAGGGAGCACTTTCAATTTGAGAATACAATAAACATTATTCTGATCAATTCTAAATAAATTATATTTAATTACCAGGTAAATGGTAACGTTACTGTTACAAAAAAAACTGATTTCTAATAAGATTTTTGCACGGTTAGCTGAAGCTGAATAGTCAGAAAGAATTGGAGGATGGATTTTATGCATCTTCTAAAACAGGGCTCTCCGATCCTGTTCCTGGAGAGATACCATCCTGTAGGTTTTCATTCCTATTCAAAACTAGTCACCTGATTAAAATAATTAGTTGGTTTATAAGATAAATCCGGTTAGTTACAGCTGTTGTTGGAGTGAGACCCTACCGGAGGGTAGCGCTCCAGGAACAGGGTTGGAGTAAAACCCTACCGGAGGGTAGCGCTCCAGGAACAGGGTTGGAATAAAACCCTACCGGAGGGTAGCGCTCCAGGAACAGGGTTGGAGTGTAACCCTACCGGAGGGTAGCGCTCCAGGAACAAGGTTGGAGTAAAACCCTACCGGAGGGTAGCGCTCCAGGAACAGGGTTGGAGTGAAACCCTACCGGAGGGTAGCGCTCCAGGAACAGGGTTGGAGATTGGCTTGTTTGTAGGTTGTAATGATAGGCTGGCTATTCAATAGGCTACATCTGTCAGTACAAACTTTGACTGAGTGTAACAGTGTAGGTTCCGTCCCTCTCTTCGCCCCAACCTGGGCTCGAACTAGGGACCCTTGCACACATTGACAACAGTCACCCACGAAGCATCGTTACCCATCGCGCCACAAAAGCCGCGGCCCTTGCAACGCAAGGGGAAACCCTACTTCAAGTCTCAGAGCGAGTGACGTCACTGATTGAAACGCTATTAGCGCGCACCACCGCTAACTAACTAGCCATTTCACATCGGTTACATGAGGACATGATGACGTCATTTACATATTTTTTTGCACTCCCTCACCTAAAAACAAATACATCACAGCTCATCATGTCGACCAACCTGATGGTCTCTGTTGAAAATGTAGTAAAACATATCAGGCCTAGACTACATTCTCTGTCCTGCTACTGGTAGGACTATAACATTATGTTGATCTGAACAGGTTTAGACTGGTCATCTATGATATGTAGGTTATATACAGTACATTCTCTGTACTGCTACTGGTAGGACTATAACATTATGTTGATCTGAACAGGTTTAGACTGGTCATCTATGATATGTAGGTTATATACAGTACATTCTCTGTCCTGCTACTGGTAGGACTATAACATTATGTTGATCTGAACAGGTTTAGACTGGTCATCTATGATATGTAGGTTATATACAGTACATTCTCTGTCCTGCTACTGGTAGGACTATAACATTATGTGAACTGATCTGAACAGTTTTATATAATTTTTTGCTGTAGCAAACTGGCTCAAATTAAGATCCAAATTAAGATCCAACATCTGTAGCAATATACCTCTAATGTATATAACTATATCAGGATTCACTTTTGACCATTTGACATCTTGTATTTACTGTTGTTTAGGCCGGTTGAATGAGTTGCCTGTGAAAGCTACTTCATCTGCAAGAAAACAGGCGGCTGCACCAGTGACTGTGAGTTATGTGATTTCCTCATATGAACGTGAAAGTAAGTGTGTAGTCTACGCAGTTACAAAATGGCTGTTGAAGCCGTGGCACATATTTCTCGGTAACATTAAATAAATGTGTTGGTATGTAGGAAAGACGGGCAGACTCTCGTACTGTTGGTCTAGACTACCTACAAACTATTATAAGGCTATGATCACTTATCATGCCGACAAACCTGATGGTCTCTGTAAACTGATCTGAACAGGTTTAGGCTGGTCATCTATGATATGTAGGTTATATACAGTACATTCTCTGTCCTGCTACTGGTAGGACTATAACATTATGTTGATCTGAACAGGTTTAGACTGGTCATCTATGATATGTAGGTTATATACAGTACATTCTCTGTCCTGCTACTGGTAGGACTATAACGTTATGTTGATCTGAACAGGTTTAGACTGGTCATCTATGATATGTAGGTTATATACAGTACATTCTCTGTCCTGCTACTGGTAGGACTATAACGTTATGTTGATCTGAACAGGTTTAGACTGGTCATCTATGATATGTAGGCTATATACAGTACATTCTCTGTCCTGCTACTGGTAGGACTATAACATTATGTTGATCTGAACAGGTTTAGGCTGGTCATCTATGATATGTAGGTTATATACAGTACATTCTCTGTCCTGCTACTGGTAGGACTATAAAATTATGTTGATCTGAACAGGTTTAGACTGGTCATCTATGATATGTAGGTTATATCTGAGGTATAGACCTTGATCTGCATATCACTAACAAAACGCCATTATACATTATAACCTAGCCTACTTTACATAATATAATGATTTCCCCCTCAGATCAATCATGTCCGTTTTAGCCCTTCGGTCTACATTCTCTGATACATTTAGAAAACAACAGATTGAAAGACAATAAATAGCCTACTGTTAGTGAATACAAATAAGTGTGAGACATGGCCTTGTGTTGCTGTACTGTCTATAACTACCTTAACAAACAGAGACTTATTATTATTATTATTATTATTATTATTATTGTTATTATTGTTGCTGTTCTGTCTATAACTACCTTAACAAACAGTGACTTATTATAATTATTAATATTATTATAGTTATTATTATTATTGTTGCTGTACTGTCTATAACTACCTTAACAAACAGTGACTTATTATTATTATTGTTGCTGTACTGTCTATAACTACCTTAACAAACAGTGACTTATTATTATTATTATTATTATTGTTATTGTTATTATTATTATTATTATTATTATTGTTGCTGTTCTGTCTATAACTACCTTAACAAACAGTGACTTATTATTATTATTATTATTATTATTATTATTGTTGTTGCTGTACTGTCTATAACTACCTTAACAAACAGTGACTTATTATTATTATTATTATTGTTTTTATTATTATTATTGACAGTTACCATGGAGATGAAATTTTACAACTACATATTCATGTGATTGCATTAAATCACCTGACTGTTTCGATATGTCTGTTAAGTAAATGTTTTATAAGAGATAATTATTAAATGATAACAATTGACATTCAATAATTACTGTGTCAACCACAACCAACATGCTGGATCTCTGTTTACAGGGGTCAGTGCTCTAAAATGAGTCTCTCTGGGGAGAGGAAGGAGGGGGGCCCTGCCTCTAAAATGAGACTCGCTGGGGAGAGGAAGGAGGGGGGCCCTGCCTCTAAAATGAGACTCTCTAGGGAACATGACACCAAAGCCAAGAGGTGAGATGACAATTTTGTTTAAGAATTATTAAGAGTTTTTTTCAAAAATGCCATTTCCAAAAATGATCACATTTGTTTTTTTAATCATAAATGGCTGCTAATGGGACCTTCAATATTACCGTTCTCAGATTTTTAATTCATCGTTTTTAGATGTGTATTATTATTTATTTTTTATTGCAAAATGCAATATATCCATTGTTTAGCAGGAATGGAATGTTCGTATTCTGTATATTTGACTGTGATATGTGATTGTCTCACCTAGATATCTTTAGATGAATGCACTTACTGTAAATCACTCTGGATAAGAAAGAGCATCTGCTAAATCAGGGGTTCTCAATCATGACACGACCACTTTGCTCTTAATTATTATTATTATTATTATATAATGGAATACATATTTTTTTTACCAATTCTGATCGTTGTTACAATAAGAATTTTGACAATATTCCCGTTATATCAGCACACTCTTCACACCCGTTTAACAACTCTAAATAGCTTTGGCATAGTAGGCATCAAGTCCCTTGCCAATAATGGTGCCTACAACGTTGCATACAATGTTCATTTTCATCGAACACATATTACGCCCTAGATGCCTTCAACTGCCTAATTTATAGCCACGCCCAATTTAGGATTATTTTTTAACAATGTGATGTTGCGCTCCAAAGGGATATCTTGAAATAACATGATGTAGATAATTAAATAATCAAAAGAAAACCGTGTTTATTTTACACTCTTAGAAAAGAAGGTTCCTTATAGAACCAAAAAGGCTTCTATCACTTCCTTAATATATGGAACCACTAAAAGTTATATATATTTTGGGGTTCAGTGAAGAAGAACCTCTAGAGTTCTGATCAATGAAAGGTGAATGTTTTGAGGATGTGAACCCAGCAGCCCTCCAGTGGTCAGATCAATTCCTCCTGTTTTTTCCAGCGCCCGGCCCGGGATATAAACCAGCCACCTTTCAGCCACAGGTCCAACTCCTGCCACAGCTCCAACTCCTTAATCGCTGGGCGAAAACCTGAGTTAATCTTGGGAAATTAGCATAAATTAATCTGCCAAAATGAAGACAAAATGCTTTGGAGACATACATGGTATCACTTGTTATACATAAGTATTATACATAAATCATTGCCAAAAGCACAGGACATATATTATTTATGGATTGATCATATCAAATATCAAAACATTATTTTAACTACTACAAAGCATTTACATGTGGCTCAGGAACCACTGACTCACTGCATTGTTCTATAGTATTATCAAGACACCTGCTGTTAACTCTTAACTACTTAGGACAGCTCACGAGGTGTTCTAAATATCTGCTGACTAGGTGGGACTAGAGATTTCATGGATAGCTTTAATTTATTCCCCGAAGTGTCAAATGTCTTTATTCTCAGCACTTATACGACCACTTCTCTACTCTGAGACGCTTTGTGGATATGGGCTTAGATCTCAAAATATTGTTATAAAAAAAGTGGAACGTTTGTTTAACATAATAATAAAAAATGAATATTACTAATGTAACCCACTGTAAAGACTGGGCTTAGTTGATTGTGTTGCACTGCTCAAGTCCGCGTTCTGGAACTGTCCGAGTCCACGTCCGGTGTGGCACCAAGAATATTGTCCGGTTACGCGCAGAGTGGACTAAGGTACATTTTGGGGAATAACGATGGAGTTTGTTACAGTGTTGAAACGCCAAACTTTATTGTTCAATTAGCTTTTTGCTTTACGGTCAGGGACAGGATGAGTGTAGCCAGATCCTTTTCACTCTCTATCCTTGTTTCATTTTGTGGTTCACCGGATTCGTCATCATCATCGAGACAAACGACAGACGAACGTCCTGCTAGCTAGCCAAGCTAGTCGGTAAAGCTAGGTAAGCTAGCTAGCTACTCTACCAGCAGCATCCTAGTTATCCTAGCTAGTCGGTACAGCTAGGTAAGCTAGCTAGCTACTCTACCAGCAGCATCCTAGTTATCCTAGCTAGTCGGTACAGCTAGGTAAGCTAGCTAGCATCTCTACCAGCAGCATCCTAGTTATCCAAGCTAGTAGGTACAGCTGGGTAAGCTAGCTAGCTAGCTACCGTACCAGCAGCATCCTAGTTATCCTAGCTAGTCGGTACAGCTGGGTAAGCTAGCTAGCTACTCTACCAGCAGCATCCTAGTTATCCTAGCTAGTCGGTACAGCTGGGTAAGCTAGCTAGCTACTCTACCAGCAGCATCCTAGTTATCCTAGCTAGTTGGAACAGCTGGGTAAGCTAACTAGCTACTCTACCAGCAGCATCCTAGTTATCCAAGCTAGTCGGTACAGCTGGGTAAGCTAGCTAGCTAGCTACTCTACCAGCAGCATCCTAGTTATCCTAGCTAGTCGGTACAGCTGGGTAAGCTAGCTAGCTACTCTACCAGCAGCATCCTAGTTATCCTAGCTAGTCGGTACAGCTGGGTAAGCTAGCTAGCTACTCTACCAGCAGCATCCTAGTTATCCTAGCTAGTTGGAACAGCTGGGTAAGCTAACTAGCTACTCTACCAGCAGCATCCTAGTTATCCTAGCTAGTCGTTACAGCTAGGTAAGCTAGCTAGCTACTCTACCAGCAGCATCCTATTTATCCTAGCTAGTCGTTACAGCTAGGTAAGCTAGCTAGCTACTCTACCAGCAGCATCCTAGTTATCCTAGCTAGTCGGTACAGCTAGGTAAGCTAGCTAGCTACTCTACCAGCAGCATCCTAGTTATCCTAGCTTGTCGGTACAGCTAGGTAAGCTAGCTAGCTACTATACCAGCAGCATCCTAGTTATCCTAGCTAGTCGGTACAGCTAGGTAAGCTAGCTAGCTACTCTACCAGCAGCATCCTAGTTATCCTAGCTAGTCGGTACAGCTGGGTAAGCTAGCTAGCTACTCTACCAGCAGCATCCTAGTTATCCAAGCTAGTTGGTACAGCTAGGTAAGCTAGCTAGCATCTCTACCAGCAGCATCCTAGTTATCCAAGCTAGTCGGTACAGCTGGGTAAGCTAGCTAGCTAGCTACTATACCAGCAGCATCCTAGTTATCCTAGCTAGTCGGTACAGCTAGGTAAGCTAGCTAGCTACTCTACCAGCAGCATCCTAGTTATCCTAGCTAGTCGGTACAGCTGGGTAAGCTAGCTAGCTACTCTACCAGCAGCATCCTAGTTATCCTAGCTAGTCGGAACAGCTGGGTAAGCTAGCTAGCTACTATACCAGCAGCATCCTAGTTATCCTAGCTAGTCAGTACTGCTAGGTAAGCTAGCTAGCTACTATACCAGCAGCATCCTAGTTATCCTAGCTAGTCGGTACAGCTAGGTAAGCTAGCTAGCTACTCTACCAGCAGCATCCTAGTTATCCTATCCTCCCTCAGAACCGGACGGATGCTGGCTACCTCTGTCCAGTTCTCTTCTCTTCACTAGATGGATGGTAACTTTAGTGTTTAACCCCTCTGTGTCCAAGGACTAATCTTTTGAATATTATTTTCGGGGCACCTCAAGTAGGCTGGACACATTCCATTTTTTTTTTAATTCTCAGCTGCCTCACCAACGTCTGAATGTGCATTAATATCTTTTAATTGCTAAATATTTCCAATAGATGGCAGCATAAGACCACGAAGCATCAGTTATAGGCTACAAGCAGCAATATGATTGACATAAAATAGCATGCAACCACAGACTATATGTCCCATGATTTTCTAAAATGGTCACTCATTAACATGACTTTAGTTAGCTATATATCTCGTTTTAGGGCTGTGTTGCTTTTGGGAGAGCAAAATAGTAGTGACTATAGCAGGTATGTAACCCTGGGTAAATAATCGCTAGTCAGAACATCAACCTCAGTATATATGCATTATAAAAAGTCATCTTCATATCTGATATGGGGAGTAAACAACGTCGGAATAGAAAAGACAAGAGTGCGTCTTCCTGCCCACCAAAAAATTACATAATTCAACCCTCCCGGTTAGTAAATTTACCTCAACATGCCCCTGGAGAAGGCAGAGTGAAGACACCAGCTTTTTACCGGGGCTGAGTTGACTACTAGAGAGAGAAGGCAGAGTGATGACACCAGCTTTTTACCAGGGCTGAGTTGACTACTAGAGAGAGAAGACAGAGCGACGACACCAGCTTTTTACCGGGGCTGAGTTGACTACTAGAGAGAGAAGGCAGAGTGAAGACACCAGCTTTTTACCGGGGCTGAGTTGACTACTAGAGAGAGAAGGCAGAGTGACGACACCAGCTTTTTACCGGGGCTGAGTTGACTACTAGAGAGAGAAGGCAGAGTGAAGACACCAGCTTTTTACCGGGGCTGAGTTGACTACTAGAGAGAGAAGACAGAGCGACGACACCAGCTTTTTACCAGGGCTGACAGGCTGACTACTAGAGAGAGAAGGCAGAGTGAAGACACCAGCTTTTTACCGGGGCTGAGTTGACTACTAGAGAGAGAAGGCAGAGTGACGACACCAGCTTTTTACCGGGGCTGAGTTGACTACTAGAGAGAGAAGGCAGAGTGACGACACCAGCTTTTTACCGGGGCTGAGTTGACTACTAGAGAGAGAAGACAGAGCGACGACACCAGCTTTTTACCGGGGCTGAGTTGACTACTAGAGAGAGAAGACAGAGTGACGACACCAGCTTTTTACCGGGGCTGAGTTGACTACTAGAGAGAGAAGGCAGAGTGGCTCGATGCTGGTTGATGAATTTGACAATGAATGTACCTGGAAAATACGTTTTTCTCAACTAGAGGTGACTGAATTAATGTTCAGACTTATTGATAATCGTTATATTAATGAAGTATAATTTCAAAACATGAGCATAAAAACAGGTAATAATAAACATGAATCATCATTATATTACTTCACAGTAGTCTGTTAAATGCTTTTTCAGTCCTTCCTCTTGTGTTAGCAGTGTGTAAAGGGACAGAAAGAAGCGTGGGGAGTGGTGGTGTATCCAGGGAGAAAACTAAACTAATATTCTGAAATGTCATTTGTGGTCTTATGCTGCCATCTATTGGAATTATTTAGCAACTGCAGTAGTACTAAATAATGTGTAATTCCTTACTAATGAAGTAATTACTCAGAATTGCAAAATATAACATTTTCTAGTTCATTTTACCACTTATAATAAAATAAAAAGTTTATAGCATAACAAACAATTAAACTGACATAAAACAAAAACACCATACATTTAGTTAATTATATATATAAAACTATTTATTTAGATGGGTGACATTATCTGCCAAAGTAACAGCCCTGTAGACAAAGAAGAGCTCTCCAGTAGGTACCAAAACATTCAAAGGACCTTTTTCTCAAAAGTGAGGTTCCAAGTTTATTAACATTCAAAGCAGAATTACTTTCCCATTGTTCCTCAACTGCAGTGTCTGATATACCATTTTCTAGCTCTGAGTCTCTACTTTTATCCAACGTAAAAAACACAATTTCAAATGTTGCTACATATGACGAATTGAAACGGTCACAGTTGAGAGGCAGGCAGATATATAAAATTTTGTAAAAAAATATTATTATTTGTCTTCTCTGAAATGAAATCATTAAGTTATAGATTTTTAAACAAATACATGTCTGTCATTGAACAACACAATGTCATGATTAGATAGTGAAAAACACACCAAGCTCAGAGTAGATGAAAGATGTAATGTTTGTCTCTGTTGTGTTGAAGTCCAATAAAGCAGGAGACACCAGCCTCCCCTGTCTGTCTCTGTCTCTGTCTGTCTCTGTCTATCTCTGTTTGTCTGTCCCGCTTTCTGTCTGTCCCGCTTTCTGTCTGTCTGTCTGTCTGTCTGTCTGTCTGTCTGTCTGTCTGTCTGTCTGTCTGTCTGTCTGTCTGTCTGTCTGTCTGTCTGTCTGTCTGTCTGTCTGTCTGTCTGTCTGTCTCTTTCTGTCTGTCTGTCTCTGACTGTCTGTCCCGCTTTCTGTCTGTGTCTCTGTCTGTCTGTATCTTTCTGTCTGTGTCTCTGTCTGTCTGTCTGTATCTTTCTGTCTGTGTCTCTGTCTGTCTGTTTGTCTGTCTTTGCCTGTCTCTGACTGTCTGTCCCGCTTTCAGTCTGTCTGTCTCTCTTGTTCTGTATGTGTCTGTCTGTGTCTGTCTGTCTCTGTCTCTGTCTCTGTCTATCTCTGTTTGTCTGTCCCGCTTTCTGTCTGTCTGTCTGTCTGTCTGTCTGTCTGTCTGTCTGTCTGTCTGTCTGTCTGTCTGTCTGTCTGTCTGTCTGTCTGTCTGTCTGTCTGTCTGTCTGTCTGTCTGTCTGTCTGTCTGTCTGTCTGTCTGTCTGTCTGATCCAGAGCTCTTCTTATGTTTCCCATCTGAGCTCAGAGTAGATGAGAGATGTAATGTTTGTCTCTGTTGTGTTAAAGTCTAATCAAACAGGGGAAACCAGCCTCCCGTGTACCCAGCTGTGTGTCCATGAAGAGTGACTGGTCCATGTGTACACCTATATACTTTAGAGAGGGAGACTTTTCTACTGAACAAAGGTAAGAAGAACTCATGGGTCATGGTCAGTGAGTTAAACAACACTGTCTCTAGTCATTTCTCCTCTCACATTTTCACATTTATTTTGTTGTTTTCATAATCCATAGACTAATCCTTTAGTCCATTTTCATAGTCCTAAAACAATATTAAACAAACACAACATTCCCTCCGTGTGTGTGTGTGTGTGTGTGTGTGTGTGTGTGTGTGTGTGTGTGTGTGTGTGTGTGTGTGTGTACTCCCTGGATGAGGAGATGTAATCTCATGTTTTGTCCACAGAAACCAACAGGAGAGATCAGAGTCAGAGATTCTCAGTGGTCAGTCTTCCCAGAGTCATCAAACAGACCTGGACTCTATATTCAGTGTATGTGGTCCTGTTATGTACATTTGTTTTTGTTTACCTCAAGTAAAGTTGATCTGTCAATTATTCATTAATGTGTTAATGAGAAAGCATTTCTTCTCTTGCTTAACTTATTTACTTGATTTATTTTAGTTGCTTGAAGAGAAAATGATGACATTTGTGAAGAACGAGCTGAAGATGTTCAAGAAGATTCTTAGTCCAGAACTCACAGAATGCTTTGAGAGTCAGAAGCAGGATGAGGAAGTGGTGGATGCTGAAGATGAGAAGCAGGAGAGCAGTGCCAGAGAGGGGGCTCTGAAGATCACACTGCACGTCCTGAGGAAAATGAACCAGAAGGAGCTTGCTGACACACTGGAGAAATGTAAGATCTGTCTGCCTCATGTTGAATGCTGTTTTATAACATTTAAAAGCTGTAGCTAAAGTACAGCTAAAGTAGCTGTGTAACTCAATGATATTGTCGCAGCCTTAACACAACACCTAGTGACCTCATCAAGTAGCAGCAGGGATGTGTTGTGGTGATTAATTTAGAGAGAGAGAGAGAGAGAGAGAGACAACATTAATAATACCATCAATAACACCAATATTATTATAATCAGTCACACCAGTCTGTAATGCATTATGAAAACATTTACACATTTATACAGACAGTTAAGGGGATAAATGATTATAATTTAAAATGTTATAACAGTCCTACAATACTGTAGGCATTAAAACAGACGTAACATTAATATCCTCTGTGTTATTTCTAGATTCAGATGATCCTGCTGTGATTTGCCAACGTGAACTCAAATCTAATCTAAAGAAGAAGGTTCAATGTGTATTTGAGGGGATCGCTAAACAAGGAAACCCAACACTTCTCAATAAGATCTACACAGAGCTCTACATCACAGAGGGAGGAACAGGAGAGGTCAATAATGAACATGAACTGAGACAGATTGAGACAACAACCAGGAAACAAGCAAGACCAGAGACTGCAATCAAATGTAACGACATCTTCAAACCCTTAACCGGACAAGACAAACGTATCAGAACTGTGCTGACAAAGGGAGTCGCTGGCATTGGAAAAACAGTCTCTGTGCAGAAGTTCATTCTGGACTGGGCTGAAGGAAAAGCAAATCAGGATGTTCAATTTGTATTTTCATTCCCTTTTCGGGAGCTGAATTTGATGAAAGAGGACAAACACACTTTGATTGAACTTGTCAATCACTTCTCAATGGAAACCAAACAATCAGGAATCTCCATCTACAACAAGTACAAAGTTCTGTTCATCTTTGATGGTCTGGATGAGTGCCGACTGCCCCTAGACTTCCAGAAGAACAAGATCTGTTGGGACGTCACAAAGTCAACCTCAGTGGATGTTCTGCTGACAAATCTCATCAAGGGAAATCTGCTTCCCTCTGCTCTCCTCTGGATAACTACCCGACCTGCAGCAGCCAATAAGATCCCTTCAGGGTGTGTTGACCAGGTGACAGAGGTACGAGGGTTCAATGACCCACAGAAGGAGGAGTACTTCAGGAAGAGATTCAGTGATGAGGACCTGGCCAGCAGAATCATCTCACACATAAAGACATCAAGGAGCCTCCACATCATGTGCCACATTCCAGTCTTCTGTTGGATTTCTGCAACAGTCCTCGAACACATGCTGAAACATAAGAGAGAAGAGATGCCCAAGACTCTGACTGAGATGTACACACACCTTGTGGTGTTTCATACCAACCAGAAGAATGAAAAGTATCTTGGGAAAGAAGAGACAGATCCACACTTGAATAACGAGAGCATTCTGTCACTGGGAAAACTGGCTTTTCAACAGCTAGTGAAGGGCAATCTGATTTTCTATGAAAAAGACCTGAAAGAGGCTGGCATTGATGTCAATGAAGCCTCAGTGTACTCAGGATTGTGCACACAGCTCTTTAAAGAGGAATGTGTGCTGTACCAGGACAAGGTGTACTGCTTCGTTCATCTGAGCATTCAGGAGTTTCTGGCTGCTGTGTATGTGTTCCTCTCATTCATCAACAACAATGAGAATCTAATGGACAAACCACAATCAATGTTCAGATACTTTTTCTCGCTGTTCAGAGACAAGCCTGAAGTTACTGAAGTTACTGTCTACAAGAGTGCTGTGGATAAAGCCTTACAAAGTGAGACAGGAAACCTGGACCTTTTCCTCCGCTTCCTTCTGGGCCTCTCACTGGAGTCCAATCAGAAGCACTTACGAGGTCTACTGACAAAGACAAGAATCAGCTCACAGACCCATGAAGAAACAGTCAAGTACATCAAGGAGAAGATCAGGGAGAATCCCTCTCCAGAGAGGAGCATCAATCTGTTCCACTGTCTGAATGAACTGAATGACCATTCTCTAGTGGAGGAGATCCAAAGCTACCTGAGATCAGGAAGTCTCTCAAAAACCTACCTGTCACCTGCACAGTGGTCAGCTCTGGTCTTTGTGTTGCTGACTTCAGAAAAGGAGCTGGATGTGTTTGACCTGAAGAAATACTCCAGATCAGAGGAAGGTCTTCTGAGGCTGCTGCCAGTGGTCAAAGCCTCCAGTGCTGCTCTGTGAGTAAATAAAATGACATATAAGAAGTATTCATCAGGAAGAAATATTATGTTTAGAGAAAAATATGTATTATAATATGTATATAATTTTATATTGAATAACATATTGAATAAATCCGATTAGTATAACAATATGACAATACAATTCTAGGAGACGGAAGATGAATCTATATGTTGTTTGAGAGAATAAACCAAATGCCATTGTCCTTCTACACTACTCGTTAAATTAACAGTATGTTTGTGAAGTCATGATGATCTCTTTGTCAGACTGTCAGGCTGTGGAGTCACAGAGGAAGGCTGTGCTTCTCTGGTCTCAGCTCTGAGGTCAAACCCCTCACACCTGAGAGAGCTGGACCTGAGTAACAATGACCTGAAGGATTCAGGAGTGAAGCTGCTCTCTGCTGGACTGGAGGATCCACACTGTAAACTGGAGACTCTGAGGTCAGTATTCCTGTAGTTGGTCAACAAGTGATAACTGTTCACCAGATCCACATGTGTTTACCAGGCACACATAGTACACACCATATGTGTTTGGACAGTGAAGCTTACAGTTTTAAATGTGGTGCTATGATCCAGCATTTTGGATTTGAGTTGTTTCATATTAGGTGACCTTACAGAATGTCACCTTTTATTTGAGGGTATTTTCATACATAGCTGTTTTACCAATTACAAATTAAAGCACTTTCTGTACGTAGTTCTCCTATTTGAAGAAGTCTTAATTATTTGGACAAATTGACTTATATTGTATTAAAGTAGTCATAAGTTTAGTAGTTGTACCATATTCCATGCCTGCAGTGATTACATCAAGCTTGTGATTCTACAAACTTGTTGAATTCATTTGCAGTTTGTCTTGGTTGTGTTTTGGATGATGTTTTTCCTAATAGAAACTGAATGGTGAATAATGTCCTGTCATTTTGGAGTCACTTCACTTGTATTGTCAGTAAGAATAGAAGATGTTTCTGAACACTTCTACATTCATGTGGATGCTACCATGATTATGAATAATCATGAATGAATCGTGAATGATGATGAATGAGAAAGTTACAGAGGCACAAAGATCAGACCCCCTTTGTTATTGGTGTTATTCTGTATACTTCTGGCCCTTCTTTGGACACTGTGTTAACTAACCTCCAGACGAGCTTCAATGTCATACAGCTCTCCTTCCGTGGCCTCCAACTGCTCTTAAATACAAGTAAAACTAAATGCATGCTCTTCAACCGATCGCTGCCTGCACCTGCCCACCTGTCCAGCATCACTACTCTGGACGGTTCTGACTAAGAATATGTGGACAACTACAAATACCTAGGTGTCTGGTTAGACTGTAAACTCTCCTTCCAGACTCACTATAAGCATCTCCAATCCAAAGTTAAATCTAGAATTGGCTTCCTATTTCGCAACAAAGCATCCTTCACTCATGCTGCCAAACATACCCTTGTAAAACTGACCATCCTACCGATCCTCGACTTCGGCGATGTCATTTACAAAATAGCCTCCAATACCCTACTCAATAAATTGGATGCAGTCTATCACAGTGCCATCCGTTTTGTCACCAAAGCCCCATATACAGTGGGGGAAAAAAGTATTTGATCCCCTGCTGATTTTGTACGTTTGTCCACTGACAAAGAAAGGATCAGTCTATAATTTTAATGGTTTATTTGAACAGTGAGAGACATAATAACAACAAAAAGATCCAGAAAAACTCATGTCAGAAATGTTATAAATTGATTTGCATTTTAATGAGGGAAATAAGTATTTGACCCCCTCTCAATCAGAAAGATTTCTGGCTCCCAGGTGTCTATTATACAGGTAACGAGCTGAGATTAGGAGCACACTCTTAAGTAAAGGGAGTGCTCTTAACCGCAGCTTGTTACCTGTAAAAAAAGACACCCGTCCACAGAAGCAATCAATCAATCAGATTCCAAACTCTCCACCATGGCCAAGACCAAAGAGCTCTCCAAGGATGTCAGGGACAAGATTGTAGACCTACACAAGGCTGGAATGGGCTACACGACCATCGCCAAGCAGCTTGGTAAGAAGGTGACAACATATGGTGCGATTATTCGCAAATGGAAGAAACACAAAAGAACTGTCAATATCCCTCGGCCTGGGGCTCCATGCAAGATCTCACCTCATGGAGTTGCAATGATCATGAGAACGGTGAGGAATCAGCCCAGAACTCCACGGGAGGATCTTGTCAATGATCTCAAGGCAGCTGGGACCACAGTCACCAAGAAAACAATTGGTAACACACTATGCCGTGAAGGAATGAAATCCTACAGCGCCCGCAAGGTCCTCCTGCTCAAGAATACATATACATGCCCGTCTGAAGTTTGCCAATGAACATCTGAATGATTCAGAGGACAACTGGGTGAAAATGTTGTGGTCAGATGAGACCAAAATGGAGCTCTTTGACATCAAGTCAACTCGCCGTGTTTGGAGGAGGAGGATTGCTGCCTATGACCCCAAGAACACCATCTCCACCGTCAAACATGGAGGTGGAAACATTATGCTTTGGGGGTGTTTTTCTGCTAAGGGGACAGGACAACTTCACTGCATCAAAGGGACGAAGGACGGGGCCATGTACCGTCAAATCTTGGGTGAGAACCTCCTTCCCTCAGCCAGGGCATTGAAAATGGGTCGTGGATGGGTATTCCAGCATGACAATGACCCAAAACACACGGCCAAGGCAACAAAGGAGTGGCTCAAGAAGAAGCACATTAAGGTCCTGGAGTGGCCTAGCCAGTCTCCAGACCTTAATCCCATAGAAAATCTGTGGAGGGAGCTGAAAGGTTCGAGTTGCCAAACGTCAGCCTCGAAACCTTAATGACTTGGAGAAGATCTGCAAAGAGGAGTGGGACAAAATCCCTCCTGAGATGTGTGCAAACCTGGTGGCCAACTACAAGAAACGTCTGACCTCTGATTGCCAACAAGGGTTTTGCCACCAAGTACTAAGTCATGTTTTGCAGAGGGGTCAAATACTTATTTCCCTCATTAAAATGCAAATCAATATACAACATTTTTGACATGCTTTTTTCTTGATTTTTTTTGCTGTTATTCTGTCTCTCACTGTTCAAATAAACCTACCATTAAAATTATAGACTGATCATGTCTTTGTAAGTGGGCAAAGGTAGAAAATCAGCAGGGGATCAAATACTTTTTCCCCCCACTGTACTACCCACCACTGCGACCTGTACGCTCTCGTTGTCTGGCCCTCGCTTCACACTCGTTGCCAAACCCACTGGCTCCAGGTCATCTACAAGACCCTGCTAGGTAAAGAAAGTCCCCCCTCATCTCCGCTCACTGGTCACCATAGCAGCACCCACCTGTAGCACGCGCTCCAGCAGGTATATCTCCCTGGTCACCCCCAAAGCAAATTCCTCCTTCGGCCACCTCTTCTTCCAGTTCTCTGCTGCCAATGACTGGAACGAACTACAAAAATCACTAAAACTGGAAACACTTATCTCCCTCACTAGCTTTAAGCACCAGCTGTCAGAGCAGCTCACAGATTACTGCACCTGTACATAGCCCATCTATAATTTAGCCCAACTACTTCTTCCCCTACTGTATTTATTTATTTAGCTCCTTTGCTCCCCATTATTTCTACTTTGCACTTTCTTCCACTGCATATCTTCCATTCCAGTGTTTTACTTGCTATATTGTATTTACTTTGCAACCATGGCCTTTTTTTGCCTTTACCTCCCTTATTTCACTTCATTTGCTCACATTGTATATAGACTTATTTTTCTACTGTATTATTGACTGTATGTTTCTGTAATACCCTTGTTTGAACCAAGTATTGAGTTTATTTGTTATAATTAATTGGTATTATATTTAAAAGATGATTGAATTGCTCCTAAACTGTAATGTTGTTAATGCATTATGCTTTTTGAAGAAATATTTATTTAACGTATAAGTGAATAGTTTGTTTTACTTTGAAGTTTAAGTTTTGACCAATAAGGTCGCTTGTTAAGTTGTGGCCAATGGGAGTTGACCTGGTTAACGGGAGGGAAAAAGACGTTGATGAAAGGATGGACGTTTTACCTCAGGACGGTTGGTGAAGAAAAATTATAAAAGAAGACGACAGAACTACAACAAAACCCATAGCTACTAAGACATGAAGGGAAATACATGTTTTATTTAATAAAAGAGTTGTTATAATTTAGTTAAAACTTAGTAAAGACTGAAGCTACCGTCTCGTCGTGGAGGTATTAGCCACCCTAGAGGTTAGCCTAGCATCGTGTGACACCGGGAGATAATTGCTTGGGAAGCTTAACGAGTTCGTGTTGCCATGGGGATATCGGTTACTAAGGAGTACTGTCTGCATGGGTAGCTGTGTTGCCATGGGGATATCGGTTACTAAGGAGTACTGTCTGCATGGGTCGCTGTGCTGCCTTGGACTTGGTGAGGAAACCTGCATGGAACTGCCAAACTAAGCTGAGGGAATATCTACCAAGTCGTGAGTAACCACAATGTGAGGGGCTTAATTTGGACACGGGTTGTGCACGACTCATTGGGGTTTATTTTTTATTTCTTTTGATGTTGTGTCTGAACATGTATTTGTGTTTGAAAATGTTTTAATACACATATGGAACGTTATGTATGTTGCCTTGGTGGAGTCATTGATTGTTTTAATTTAATGCATGGGATGGTTTATCCTGATTCAATAACAGAAACCTATAATCATTTCATCTGAAGTTAATACCCTATTGTCATAACCCTAGATAGTTTACAATAGGAATTCATATTGGAGATGTCCTTCTCACCTAACATCCCATGCTGCTGAGATACTCTACATATGTTAATGTTGTGAAAGTCATATTCAAGCCTGGTGAGAGGGTTACATTTGTTTAACTCCATGTATAACTCTGTGTTGTTATATGTGTCGAACTGCTTTGCTTTATCTTAGCCAGGTCGCAATTGTAAATGAGAACTTGTTCTCAACTTGCCTACCTGGTTAAATAAAGGTGAAATAAATAAATTGGTAATGGTGAGAGGTTAGCATGTTTTGTTGTAGCCTCTGTTATTGGTAATAGTGAGAGGTTAGCATGTTTTGTTGTAGCCTCTGTTATTGGTGATGGTGAGAGGTTAGCATGTTTTGTTGTAGCCCCTGTTATTGGTAATGGTTAGAGGTTACCATGTTTTGTTGTAGCCTCTGTTATTGCTAATGGTGAGAGGTTAGCATGTTTTGTTGTAGCCTCTGTTATTGGTAATGGTGAGATGTTAGCATGTTTTGTTTTAGCCTCTGTTATTGGTAATGGTGAGAGGTTAGTATGTTTTGTTGTAGCCTCTGCTTTTAGTAATGGTGAGACGTTAGCATGTTTTGTTGTAGCCTCTGTAATTGGTAATGGTGAGAGGTTAGCTGTTTTGTTGTAGCCTCTGTTATTGGTAATGGTGAGAGGTTAGCATGTTTTGTTGTAGCTTCTATTATTGGTAATGGTGAGAGGTTAGCATGTTTTTTTGTGGCCTCTGTAACTTTTTCACTCATTCTGATTCATGATTTATTCATGATTTTTCTTAATCATGGCATCATCAGAATTTAATTTTTAATCGTCAATCACATACAGTTGAAGTCGGAAGTGTACATACACTTAGGTTGGAGTCATTAAAACGTGTTTTTGAACATCTCCACAAATTTCTTGTTAACCTCTTACATCTAGATGTTCCGCTAGCGGAACACCTGCTCCAATATCCAATGATGGGCGTGGCGCGAAATACAAATTCCTCTAAAATCCGAAAACTTCAATTTTTCAAACATATGACTATTTTACAGCATTTTAAAGACAAGACTCTCGTTAATCTAACCACACTGTCCGATTTCAAAAAGGCTTTACAGCGAAAGCAAAACATTAGATTATGTCAGCAGAGTACCCAGCCAGAAATAATCAGACTACCCATTTTTCAAGCTAGCATATAATGTCACAAAAAAACAAAACCACAGCTAAATGCAGCACTAACCTTTGATGATCTTCATCAGATGACAACCCTAGGACATTATGTTATACAATACATGCATGCTTTTTTCAATCAAGTTCATATTTATATCAAAAAACAGCTTTTTACATTAGCATGTGACGTTCAGAACTAGCATACCCCCCGCAAACCTCCGGTGAATTTACTAAATTACTCACGATAAACGTTCACAAAAAACATAACAATTATGTTAAGAATTATAGATACAGACCTCCTCTATGCACTCGATATGTCCGATTTTTAAAATAACTTTTCGGTGAAAGCACATTTTACAATATTCTCAGTAGATAGCCCGGCATCACAGGGCTAGCTATTTAGACACCCACCAAGTTTAGCACTCACCAATATCAGATTTACTATTAGAAAAGTTTGATTACCTTTCCTGTTCTTCGTCAGAATGCACTCCCAGGACTTCTACTTCAATAACAAATGTTGGTTTGGTCCAAAATAATCCATCGTTATATCCAAATAGCGGCGTTTTGTTCGTGCGTTCTAGACACTATCCGAATGGTAAATAAGGGTCGCGCGCATGGCGCATTTCGTGACAAAAGATTTCTAAATATTTCATTACCGTACTTCGAAGCATGTCAACCGCTGTTTAAAATAAATTTTTATGCCATTTTTCTCGTAAAAAAGCGATAATATTCCGACCGGGAATCTGTGTTTCGGCAAATAGAGGGAAAAACACAAAGACGGGGGCGGCTAGTGCGCGAGCCTAAGCCCTTTGTCCTCTGATAGACCACTTAGCAAAAGCGCTCGTGTGTTTCAGCCAGGTCTTTGAATTACGTCATTCAGCTTTTTCCCGGGCTCTGAGCGCCCATGGAAGACGTAGGAAGTGTCACGTTAGAGCAGAGATCCTTTGTAATGGATAGAGATGGCAAAGAAGTTCAAGAAATGGTCAGACAGGCCACTTCCTGTACAGAATCTTCTCATGTTTTGGCCTGCCAAATGAGTTCTGTTATACTCACAGACACCATTCAAACAGTTTTAGAAACTTTGGAGTGTTTTCTATCCAAAGCTAATAATTATATGCATATTCTAGTTTCTGGGCAGGACTAATAATCAGATTAATTTGGGTACGTTTTTTATCCAGCCGTGAAAATACTGCCCCCTAGCCATAACAGGTTAACAAACTATATAGTTTTGGCAAGTCGGTTAGGACATCTACTTTGTGCATGACACAAGTAATTTTTGAAACAATTGTTTACCGACAGATTATTTCACTTATAATTCACTGTAATACAATTCCAGTGGGTCAGAAGTTTACATACAATAAGTTGACTGTTCCTTTAAACAGCATGGAAAATTCCAGAAAATTATGTTATGGCTTTAGAAGCATCTGGTAGGCTAATTGACATCATTTGGATGTATTTCAAGGCCTACCTTCAAACTCAGTGCCTCTTTGCTTGACATCATGGGAAAATGAAAAGAAATCAGCCAAGATCTCAGAAAAAAAATTCTAGACCTCCACAAGTCTGGTTCATCCTTGGGAGCAATTTCCAAACGCCTGAAGGTAACACGTTCATCTGTTCAAACAATAGTACGCAAGTCTAAACACCATGGGACCACACAGCCGCCATTCCGCTCAGGAAGGAGACGCGTTCTGTCTCCTAGAGATTAACTTACTTTGGTGCAAATCAATCCCAGAACAACAGCAAAGGACCTTGTGAAGATGTTGGAGGAAACAGGTACAAAAGTATCTATATCCACAGTAAAACAAGCCCTATATCGACATAATCTGAAAGGTTGCTCAGCAAGGAAGAAGCCACTGCTCCAAAACCACCATTAAAAAAAGCCAGACTACAGTTTGCAACTGCACATGGGGACAAAGATCGTAGTTTCTGGAGAAATGTCCTCTGGTCAGATGAAACAATACAAGAACTGTTTGGCCATAATGACCATCGTTATGTTTGGAGGAAAAAGGGGGAGGCTTGCAAGCCAAAGAACACCATCCCAACCGTGAAGCCCGGGGGTGGCAGCATCATGTTGTGGGGGTGTTTTGCTGCAGGAGGGACTGGTGCACTTCACAAAATAGATGGCATCATGAGGGAGGAAAATTACGTGGATATATTGATGCAACATCTCAAGACATCAGTCAGGAAGTTAAAGCTTGGTCACAAATGGGTCTTCCAAATGGAAAATGACCCCAACAATACTTCCAAAGTTGTGGAAAAATGGCTTAAGGACAACAAAGTCAAGGTATTGGAGTGACCATCACAAAACCTTGACCTCAATCCTATAGAAATTTGTGGGCAGAACTGAAAAAGCGTGTGCGAGCAAGAGGCCTACAAACCTGACTCAGTTACACCAGCTCTGTCAGGAGGAATGGGCCAAAATTCACCCAACTTATTGTGGGAAGCTTGTGGAAGGCTACCCGAAACGTTTAACCCAAGTTAAACAATTTAAAGGCAATACTACCAAATACTAATTGAGCGTATGTAAACTTCTGACCCACTGGGAATGTGATGAAAGAAATAAAAGCTGAAATTAATCATTTTCTCTACTATTATTCTGACATTTCACATTCTTAAAATAAAGTGGTGATCCTAACTGACCTAAGACAGGGGATTTTTACTAGGATTAAATGTCAGGAATTGTAAAAATGGAGTTTAAATGTATTTGGCTAAGGTGTATGTAAACTTCTGACTTCAACTGTATGTATTAAAATACCCTCAAATAAAAGGTGACATTATATACTGTAACCTCATATGAAACATTTGATCTGAAATCCAAAATGTTGGAGTACAGAGCCACATTTAAAATGTTTGCTTCACTGTCAAAATAGCTATAGTGTGGACTGTATACTCAATACAATCTAAATCTGATACCTCACTGTCTGTCTTTTGACTGATACTGCTTTTAAACTGGTCTGGTCAGTCTACTCAAATATTTGTACTATATATGTTTCTATCTGCAGGCAATACTTTGATCATTTGTCATTTTTAATGATGATACATTAATTTACGAATAGATATGGCAGGTTTCAGGACACTGATATCTGAAAAATGTTGAAAAATTATACTTCCACTATTTTCACCACCAAAGCATAGCAGTGTGATTTTAATATGATTTGACTCTTTGCAGGCTGTCAGGCTGTCTAGTCACAGAGGAAGGCTGTGCTTCTCTGGTCTCAGCTCTGAGGTCAAACCCCTCACACCTGAGAGAGCTGGACCTGAGTAACAATGACCTGAAGGATTCAGGAGTGAAGCTGCTCTCTGCTGTACTGGGGAATCCCCACTGTAAACTGGAGACTCTGAGGTCAGTATTCCTGTAGTTGGTCAACAAGTGATAACTGTTCACCAGATCCACATGTGTTTACCAGACACACATAGTCCACACCATATGTGTTTGGACAGTGAAGCTTACAGTTTTACATTTGGTGCTATCCTCCAGCATTTTGGATTTGAGATGTGTCATATTAGGTGACCTTACAGAATGTCACCTTTTAGTTGAGGGTATTTTCATTCATATCTGTTTTACCATTTACAAATTAAAGCACTTTCTGTACGTAGTTCTCCCATTTGAAGAAGTCCTAATTATTTGGACAAATTCACTTATATTGTATTAAAGTAGTCATAAGTTTAGTAGTTGTACCATATTCCATGCCTGCAGTGATTACATCAAGCTTGTGATTCTACAAACTTGTTGAATTCATTTTTCAGTTTGTCTTGGTTGTGTTTTGGATGATGTTTTTCCTAATAGAAACTGAATGGTGAATAATGTCCTGTCATTTTGGAGTCACTTCACTTGTATTGTCAGTAAGAATAGAAGATGTTTCTGAACACTTCTACATTCATGTGGATGCTACCATGATTATGAATAATCATGAATGAATCGTGAATAATGATAAATGAGAAATTTACAGAGGCACAAAGATCAGACCCCCTCTGTTATTGGTATTATTCTGTATACTTCTGGCCATTCTTTGGACACTGTGTTAACTAACCTCCAGACGAGCTTCAATGCCATACAACTCTCCTTCCGTGGCCTCCAACTGCTCTTAAATACAAGTAAAACTAAATGCATGCTCTTCAACCGAACGCTGCCTGCACCTGCCCGCCTGTCCAGCATCACTACTCTGGACGGTTCTGACTTAGAATATGTGGACAACTACAAATACCTGGGTGTCTGGTTAGACTGTAAACTCTCCTTCCAGACTCACTATAAGCATCTCCAATCCAAAGTTAAATCTAGAATCGGCTTCCTATTTCGCAACATAGCATCCTTCACTCATGCTGCCAAACATACCCTTATAAAACTGACCATCCTACCGATCCTCGACTTCGGCGATGTCATTTACAAAATAGCCTCCAATACCCTACTCAATAAATTGAATGCAGTCTATCACAGTGCCATCCGTTTTGTCACCAAAGCCCCATATACAGTGGGGGAAAAAAGTATTTGATCCCCTGCTGATTTTGTACGTTTGCCCACTGACAAAGAAAGGATCAGTCTATAATTTTAATGGTTTATTTGAACAGTGAGAGACAGAATAACAACAAAAACATCCAGAAAAACGCATGTCAGAAATGTTATAAATTGATTTGCATTTTAATGAGGGAAATAAGTATTTGACCTCCTCTCAATCAGAAAGATTTCTGGCTCCCAGGTGTCTTTTATACAGGTAACGAGCTGAGATTAGGAGCACACTCTTAAAGTGAGTGCTCCTAACCGCAACTTGTTACCTGTAAAAAAGACACCTGTCCACAGAAGCAATCAATCAATCAGATTCCAAACTCTCCACCATGGCCAAGACCAAAGAGCTCTCCAAGGATGTCAGGGACAAGATTGTAGACCTACACAAGGCTGGAATGGGCTACACGACCATCGCCAAGCAGCTTGGTGAGAAGGTGACAACATTTGGTGCGATTATTCGCAAATGGAAGAAACACAAAAGAACTGTCAATATCCCTCGGCCTGGGGCTCCATGCAAGATCTCACCTCGTGGAGTTGCAATGATCATGAGAACGGTGAGGAATCAGCCCAGAACTACACGGGAGGATCTTGTCAATGATCTCAAGGCAGCTGGGACCATAGTCACCAAGAAAACAATTGGTAACACACTACGCCGTGAAGGACTGAAATCCTGCAGCGCCCACAAGGTCCCCCTGCTCAAGAATGCATATACATGCCCGTCTGAAGTTTGCCAATGAACATCTGAATGACTCAGAGGACAACTGGTGAAAGTGTTGTGGTCAGATGAGACCAAAATAGAGCTCTTTGACATCAACTCAACTCGCCGTGTTTGGAGGAGGAGGAATGCTGCCTATGACCCCAAGTACACCATCTCCACCGTCAAACATGGAGGTGGAAACATTATGCTTTGGGGGTGTTTTTCTGCTAAGGGGACAGGACAACTTCACCGCATCAAAGGGACGATGGACGGGGCCATGTACCATCAAATCTTGGGTGAGAACCTCCTTCCCTCAGCCAGGGCATTGAAAATGGGTTGTGGATGGGTATTCCAGCATGACAATGACCCAAAACACATGGCCAAGGCAACAAAGGAGTGGCTCAAGAAGAAGCACATTAAGGTCCTGGAGTGGCCTAGCCAGTCTCCAGACCTTAATCCCATAGAAAATCTGTGGAGGGAGATGAAGGTTCAAGTTGCCAAACGTCAGCCTTGAAACCTTAATGACTTGGAGAAGATCTGCAAAGAGGAGTGGGACAAAATCCCTCCTGAGATGTGTGCAAACCTGGTGGCCAACTACAAGAAACGTCTGATCTCTGTGATTGCCAACAAGGGTTTTGCCACCAAGTACTAAGTCATGTTTTGCAGAGGGGTCAAATACTTATTTCCCTCATTAAAATGCAAATAATTGTATAACATTTTTGACATGTGTTTTTCTGGATTTTTTTGCTGTTATTCTGTCTCTCACTGTTCAAATAAACCTACCATTAAAATTATAGACTGATCATTTCTTTGTAAGTGGGCAAACGTACAAAATCAGCAGGGGATCAAATACTTTTTCTCCCCACTGTACTACCCACCACTGCGACCTGTACGCTCTCGTGGTCTGGCCCTCGCTTCATACTCGTCGCCAAACCCACTGGCTCCAGGTCATCCACAAGACCCTGCTAGGTAAAGTCCCCCCTTATCTCAGCTCGCTGGTCACCATAGCAGCACCCACCTGTAGCACGCGCTCCAGCAGGTGTATCTCTCTGGTCACCCCCAAAGCCAATTCCTCCTTCGGCCGCCTCTTCTTCCTGTTCTCTGCTGCCAATGACTGGAACGAACTACAAAAATCTCTAAAACTGGAAACACTTATCTCCCTCACTAGCTTTAAGCACCAGCTGTAGGAGCAGCTCACAGATCACTGCACCTGTACATTGCCCATCTATAATTTACCCCAACTACCTCTTCCCCTACTGTATTTATTTATTTAGCTCCTTTGCTCCCCATTATTTCTACTTTGCACTTTTTTCCACTGCATGTCTACCATTCCAGTGTTTTACTTGCTATATTGTATTTACTTCGCCACCATGGCCTTTATTTGCCTTTACCTCCCTTATTTCACTTCATTTGCTCACATTGTATATAGACTTATTTTTCTACTGTATTATTGACTGTATATTTGTGTAATATCCTTGTTTGAACCAAGTATTGAGTTTATTTGTTATAATTAATTGGTATTATATTTAAAAGATGATTGAATTTCTCCTAAACTGTAATGTTGTTAATGCATTATGCTTTTTGAAGAAATGAGAGGTTAGCATGTTTTGTTGTAGCCTCTGTTATTGGTAATGGTGAGAGGTTAGCATGTTTTGCTGTAGCCTCTGTTATTGGTAATGGTGAGAGGTTAGCATGTTTTGTTGTATCCTCTGTTATTGGTAATGGTGAGAGGTTAGCATGTTTTGTTGTAGCCTCTGTTATTGGTAATGGTGAGAGGTTAGCATGTTTTGTTGTAGTCTCTGTTATTGGTAATGGTGAGAGGTTAGCATGTTTTGTTGTATCCTCTGTTATTGGTAATGGTGAGAGGTTAGCATGTTTTGTTGTATCCTCTGTTATTGGTAATGGTGAGAGGTTAGCTTGATGTAGTCATTGCAGTCAAAGAATATGGAACCAAATACTAAACTTTTGACTAATTTAATACACTATGAGTGAATTGGTCAGGAAACATATGACTTCTTTAACCTCTCTAGGGCAGGTGGCACCAAATCGTCCCACCTACGTAACAGCCAGTGTAATCCTGTGGCGCGTTATTCAAAAACCTCAAAAATGCAAATACTTCAATTTCTCAAACATATGACTATTTTACACCATTTTAAAGACAAGACTCTCGTTAATCTAACCACACTGTCCGATTTCAAAAAGGCTTTACAACGAAAGCAAAACATTAGATTATGTCAGCAGAGTACCCAGCCAGAAATAATCAGACACCCATTTTTCAAGCTAGCATATAATGTCACATAAACCCAAACCACAGCTAAATGCAGCACTAACCTTTGATGATCTTCATCAGATGACAAACCTAGGGCATTATGTTACACAATACATGCATGTTTTGTTCAATCAAGTTCATATTTATATCAAAAACCAGCTTTTTACATTAGCATGTGACTAGCATGTGACTAGCATTCCCACCGAACACTGCCGGTGAATTTACTAAATTACTCACGATAAACGTTCACAAAAAGCATAACAATTATTTTAAGAATTATAGATACATAACTCCTCTATGCACTCGATATGTCAGATTTTAAAATAGCTTTTCGGTGAAAGCACATTTTGCAATATTCTGAGTAGATAGCCCGGCATTACAGGGCTAGCTATTTAGACACCCACCAAGTGTGGTACTCACCAAAGTCAGATTTACTATAAGAAAAATGTTATTACCTTTGCTGTCTTCGTCAGAATGCACTCCCAGGACTTCTACTTCAATAACAAATGTTGGTTTGGTTCAAAATAATCCATTGTTATATCCAAACAGCGGCGTTTTGTTCGTGCGTTCAAGACACTATCCGAAAGGGTAAAGAAGGGTGACGAGCATGGCGCAATTCGTGACAAAAAAATTCTAATTCTATTCCATTACCGTACTTCGAAGCATGTCAACCGCTGTTTAAAATCTAT